>NW_026894932.1:0-53111 GCF_032452875.1 Bos javanicus
GGATCAGTGCATGATATAGACGTGAACAGTGCATGATCAGTCTCATGATCCGCATGATAGCCACGTGATCAGTGCATGATCAGTCACCTGATCAGTGCATGATCATTCACGTGATCTGTACATGGTAGCTACATGATCATTGCATGATCAGCCACGTGAGTAGTTCATGATAGCCAACGTGATCACTGCATGATCAGTCACGTGATCAGTGCATGATCAGTCATGTGACCAGTACATGGTAGCTGCGTGATCATGGCATGATCAGCCACGGAGTTCAGCATGATCAGCCACGGATCAGTGCATGATCAGACACGCAGATCAGTGCATGATCAGTCACGTGATCAGTGCATGATCAGCCACGGATCAGTGATGAATTGCACGATCAGTGTATGATCAGCCAAGTGATCAGTGCATGATAGCCACGTGATCAGTGCATGATCAGCCACGTGATCAGTGCATGATCAGCACGTGATCAGTGTATGATCAGCCACGGGATCAGTGCATGATCAGCCACATGATCAGTGCATGATCAATTACGTGATCAGTGCATGATCAGTCACGTGACCAGTACATGGTAGCTACGCGATCATTGCCTGATCAGCCACGTGATCAGTGCATGATAGCCACGTGATCAGTGCATGATAGCCACGTGATCAGTGCATGATCAGTCATGTGATACGTGTGATCAGCCACATGATCAGTGCATGATATCCACGTGATCAGTGCATGACAGCCACGTGATCAGTGCATGAGAGCCACGGATCAGTGCATGATCAGTCACGTGATACATGTGTGATCAGCCACGTGATCAGTGCATGATGAGCCACGTGATCAGTGCAGGATCAATTACGTGATCAGCAGTGCATGATCAGTCACGGACCAGTACATGGTTACACGTGATCGCTGCATGATCAGCCACGTGAGCAGAGCATGATAGCCACGTGGTCAGTGCATGATCAGTCACGTTGATCAGTACATGATCAGTCACGTGAACAGTGCATGATCATTTACGTGATCTTTGCATGATCAGTCACGTTACCAGTATATGGTTGCTAACGTGATCATTCCATGACGCCACGTGAGCAGTGCATGATAGCCACGTGATGTGTGCATGAGTTACGCGAGCAGAGTATGATCAGCCACGTGATCAGTGCATGAGTGCCACGTGATCAGTGCATGATATGTCACGTGACAGGTGTGTGATCAGCCACGTGAACAGTGCATGTTCAGCCACGTGATCAGTGCATGATAGCCACGTGATCAGTGCATGATCAGTTACGTGAGCAGTGTATGATCAGCCACGTGATCAGTGCATGGTCAGACACGTGAACAGTGTATGATCAGCCACGTGATCAGTGCATGATATCCAAGTGATCAGTGCATGATCATCACGTGATCAGTGATGATCAGCCACGTGAACAGTGCATGCTCAGTCACGTGATCTGGGCCTGCTGAGCTGCGTGATTACTGTCTGCTCATCTGCTTGACAATTGCCAGCTGAGCTGCACGATTCCTGCCTGTCATCTGCTTGACAATTGCCAGCCAGCGTGAATTCCTGCCTGCTCAGCTGCTTGATTATTGCCAGCTGAGCAGCATGATTCCTCACACCTGAGTTCCATGATTATTGCCTGCTGACTTATTCGTGCCTACTCAGCTCTTTGTTTATTGCCTCCAGAGGTACATGATCAGTGTATGATAGCAAACATGATCAGCGCATGATCAGTCACATGATCAGCGCCATTAAGTCACGTGATCACTACATGATAGTAATGTGATCAGTCCATGCTCAGTCACGGTATCAGTGCATGATCAGCCACGTGATCAGTGCATGATCTGTCACAAGATTAGTGTATGATCATCCGCGTGATCAGTGCACGGGCAGTCATGTGATCAGTGCATGATATAGACGTGAACAGTGCATGATCAGTCTCGTGATCAGTGCATGATAGCCACGTGATCAGTGCATGATCAGTCACCTGATGGGTGTATGATCATTCACGTGACCAGTACATGGTAGTTACATGATCATTGCATGATCAGCCACGTGAGTAGTTCATGATCCACGTGATCACTGCATGATCAGTCACGTGATCAGTGCATGATCAGTCACGTGACCAGTACAGTAGCTACGTGATCATTGCATGATCAGCCACGTGAGCAGTGCATGATAGCTACGTGATCAGTGCATGACACGTGATCAGTGCATGATCAGTCACGTGATCAGTGCATGATCAGCCACGTGATCAGTGCATGACCAGGCACGTGATCAGTGTATGTCAGCCACGTGATCAGTGCATGATAGCCACGGGATCAGTGCATGATCAGTCACGTGATCAGTGCATGATCAGCCACGTGATCAGTGCATGATCAGACACGTGATCAGTGCATGATCAGCCACGTGATCAGTGCATGATATCCAAGTGATCAGTGCATGATCATCACGTGATCAGTGCATGATCAGCACGTGAACAGTGCATGCTCAGTCACGTGATTGGCCTGCTGAGCTGCGTGATTACTGTCTGCTCATCTGCTTGACAATTCAGTTGAGCTGCACGATTCCTGCCTGTCATCTGCTTGACAACCACGCTGTGCCGCGAATTCTGCCTGCTCAGCTGCTTGATTATTGCCAGCTGAGCAGCATGATTCTCACACCTGAGTTCCATGATTATTGCCTGCTGACTGTTTGATTTGTGCCTACTCAGCTCTTTGTTTATTGCCTCCAGAGGCACATGATCAGTGTATGATAGCAAACATGATCAGCGCATGATCAGTCACATGATCAGCGCCATTAAGTCACGTGATCACTACATGATAGTCATGTGATCAGTCCATGCTCAGTCACGGTATCAGTGCATGATCAGCCACGTGATCAGTGCATGATCTGTCACAAGATTAGTGTATGATCATCCACGTGATCAGTGCACGGCAGTCATGTGATCAGTGCATGATATAGACGTGAACAGTGCATGATCAGTCTCGTTATCAGTGCATGATCAGTTATGTGATCAGTGCATGATCAGCCACGTGATCAGTGCATGATCAGCCACATGATCAGTGCATGATCAGTTACGTGATCAGTGCATGATCAGTCACGTGACCAGTACATGGTAGCACGTGATCATTGCCTGATCAGCCACGTGATCAGTGCATGATAGCCACGTGATCAGTGCATGATAGCCACGTGATCAGTGCATGATCAGCCACATGATCAGTGCATGATCAGTTACGTGATCAGTGCATGATCAGTCACGACCAGTACATGGTAGCTACGCTGATCAGTCATGATCAGCCACGGTGATCAGTGCATGATAGCCACGCGATCAGTGCATGATCAGTCACGTGATCAGCATGATCAGTTATGTGATCAGTGTATGATCAGCCACGCGATCAGTGCATGATCAGCCACATGATCAGTGCATGATCAGCAATTATGATCAGTGCATGATCAGTCACGCGACCAGTACATGGAAGCACGATCATTGCCTGATCAGCCACATGATCAGTGCATGATAGCCACGTGATCAGTGCATGATAGCCACGTGATCAGTGCATGATCAGTCATGATACGTGCTGATCAGCCACGTGATCAGTGCATGATATCCACGCGATCAGTGCATGACAGCCACGTGATCAGTGCATGAGAGCCACGTGATCAGTGCATGATCAGTCACGTGATACATGTGTGATCAGCCACGTGATCAGTGCATGATGAGCCACGTGATCAGTGCAGGATCAATTACGTGATCAGTGCATGATCAGTCACGCGACCAGTACATGGTTGCTACGTGATCGCTGCATGATCAGCCACGTGAGCAGAGCATGATAGCCACGGGTCAGTGCATGATCAGTCACGTGATCAGTACATGATCAGTCACGTGAACAGTGCATGATCATTTACGTGATCTTTGCATGATCAGTCACGTGAGTATATGGTTGCTACGTGATCATTCCATGACGAGCCACGTGAGCAGTGCATGATAGCCACGTGATGTGTGCATGAGTTACGCGAGCAGAGTATGATCAGCCACGTGATCAGTGCATGAGTGCCACGTGATCAGTGCATGATATGTCACGCGACAGGTGTGTGATCAGCCACGTGAACAGTGCATGTTCAGCCACGTGATCAGTGCATGATAGCCACGTGATCAGTGCATGATCAGCCACGTGATCAGTGCATGGTCAGACACGTGAACAGTGTATGATCAGCCACGTGATCAGTGCATGATATCCAAGTGATCAGTGCATGATCATCACGTGATCAGTGATGATCAGCCACGTGAACAGTGCATGCTCAGTCACGTGATCTGGGCCTGCTGAGCTGCGTGATTACTGTCTGCTCATCTGCTTGACAATTGCCAGCTGAGCTGCACGATTCCTGCCTGTCATCTGCTTGACAATTGCCAGCTGTGCGTAATTCCTGCCTGCTCAGCTGCTTGATTATTGCCAGCTGAGCAGCATGATTCTCACACCTGAGTTCCATGATTATTGCCTGCTGACTGTTTGATTCGTGCCTACTCAGCTCTTTGTTTATTGCCTCCAGAGGCACATGATCAGTGTATGATAGCAAACATGATCAGCGCATGATCAGTCACATGATCAGCGCCATTAAGTCACGTGATCACTACATGATAGTCACGTGATCAGTCCATGCTCAGTCACATCAGTGCATGATCAGCCACGTGATCAGTGCATGATCTGTCACAAGATTAGTGTATGATCATCCACGTGATCAGTGCATGGCAGTCATGTGATCAGTGCATGATATAGACGGAACAGTGCATGATCAGTCTCGTGATCAGTGCATGATAGCCACGTGATCAGTGCATGATCAGTCACCTGATGTGTATGATCATTCACGTGACCTGTACATGGTAGCTACATGATCAGTGCATGATCAGCCACGTGAGTAGTTCATGATAGCCACGTGATCACTGCATGATCAGTCACGTGATCAGTGCATGATCAGTCATGTGACCAGCACATGGTAGCTGCGTGATCATGGCATGATCAGCCACGTGAGCAGTGCATGATAGCCACGTGATCAGTGCATGATCAGACACGAGATCAGTGCATGATCAGCCACGTGATCAGTGCATGATCAGCCACGTGATCAGCATGACCAGGCACGTGATCAGTGTATGTCCAGCCAAGTGATCAGTGCATGATAGCCATGCGATCAGTGCATGATCAGCCACGTGATCAGTGCATGATCAGCGACGTGATCAGTGTATGATCAGCCACGTGATCAGTGCATGATCAGCCACATGATCAGTGCATGATCAATTACGTGATCAGTGCATGATCAGTCACGTGACCAGTACATGGTAGCTACGCGATCATTGCCTGATCAGCCACATGATCAGTGCATGATAGCCACGCGATCAGTGCATGATAGCCACGTGATCAGTGCATGATCAGTCACGGATACGGTGATCAGCCACGTGATCAGTGCATGATATCCACGCGATCAGTGCATGACAGCCACGTGATCAGTGTGATGTCACGTGATCAGTGCATGATCAGTCACGTGATACATGTGTGATCAGCCACGTGATCAGTGCATGATGAGCCACGTGATCAGTGCATGATCAGTTACGTGATCAGTATGATCAGTCACGTGATCAGTGCATGGTGCCACGTGATCAGTGTATGATCAGCCACGTGATCAGTGCATGATAGCCAAGTGATCAGTGCATGATCAGTCACGTGATCAGTGTATGATCAGCCACGTGAACAGTGCATGCTCAGTCACGTGATCTGGGCCTGCTGAGCTGCGTGATTACTGTCTGCTCATCTGCTTGACAATTGCCAGCTGAGCTGCACGATTCCTGCCTGTCATCTGCTTGACAATTGCCAGCTGTGCTGCGTAATTCCTGCCTGCTCAGCTGCTTGATTATTGCCAGCTGAGCAGCATGATTCCTCACACCTGAGTTCCATGATTATTGCCTGCTGACTGTTTGATTCGTGCCTACTCAGCTCTTTGTTTATTGCCTCCAGAGGCACATGATCAGTGTATGATAGCAAACATGATCAGCGCATGATCAGTCACATGATCAGCGCCATTAAGTCACGTGATCACTACATGATAGTCATGTGATCAGTCCATGCTCAGTCACGTATCAGTGCATGATCAGCCACGTGATCAGTGCATGATCTGTCACAAGATTAGTATGATCATCCACGTGATCAGTGCACGGGCAGTCACGTGATCAGTGCATGATATAGACGTGAACAGTGCATGATCAGTCTCGTGATCAGTGCATGATCAGCCACGTGATCAGTGCATGATCAGCCACGTGATCAGTGCATGATCAGCCACGTGATCAGTGCATGATCAACTACGGATCAGTGCATGATCAGTCACGTGATCAGTACATGGTAGCTACGCATCATTGCATGATCAGCCACATGATCAGTGCATGATAGCCACGTGATCAGTGCATGATAGCCATGATCAGTGCATGATCAGCCATGATCAGTGCATGATCAGTCACGCGATCAGTGCATGATCAGTCACGTGATCAGTGCATGGCAGCCACGTGATCAGTGCATGTCCAGCCACGTGATCAGTGCATGATAGCCACGTGATCAGTGCATGATCAGTCACTGGATCAGTGCATGATCAGTTACGTGATCAGTGCATGATCAGCCACGTGATCAGTGCATGATCAGCCACATGATCAGTGCATGATCAATTACGTGATCAGTGCATGATCAGTCACGTGACCAGTATATGATAGCCACGTGATCATTGCCTGATCAGCCACATGATCAGTGCATGATAGCCACGTGATCAGTGCATGATAGCCACGATCAGTGCATGATCAGTCATGTGATAGTGCATGATCAGCCACGTGATCAGTGCATGACAGCCACGTGATCAGTGCATGAGAGCCACGCGATCAGTGCATGATCAGTCACGTGATACATGTGTGATCAGCCACGTGATCAGTGCATGATGAGCCACGTGATCAGTGCAGGATCAATTACGTGATCAGTGCATGATCAGTCACGTGACCAGTACATGGTTGCCGCGATCGTTATGATCAGCCACGTGAGCAGAGCATGATAGCCACGTGGTCAGTGCATGATCAGTCACGTGATCAGTACATGATCAGTCACGTGAACAGTGCATGATCATTTACGGATCTTGCATGATCAGTCACGTGACCAGTATATGGCTACATGCGATCATTCCATGACGAGCCACGTGAGCAGTGCATGATAGCCACGTGATGTGTGCATGAGTTACGTGAGCAGAGTATGATCAGCCACGTGATCAGTGCATGAGTGCACGTGATCAGTGCATGATATGTCACGTGACAGGTGTGTGATCAGCCACGTGAACAGTGCATGTTCAGCCACGTGATCAGTGCATGATAGCCACGTGATCAGTGCATGATCAGCCACGTGATCAGTGCATGATCAGACACGTGAACAGTGCATGATCAGCCACGTGATCAGTGCATGATATCCAAGGATCAGTGCATGATCATCACGTGATCAGTGTATGATCAGCCACGTGAACAGTGCATGCTCAGTCACGTGATCTGGGCCTGCTGAGCTGCGTGATTACTGTCTGCTCATCTGCTTGACAATTGCCAGCTGAGCTGCACGATTCCTGCCTGTCATCTGCTTGACAATTGCCAGCTGTGCTACGTAATTCCTGCCTGCTCAGCTGCTTGATTATTGCCAGCTGAGCAGCATGATTCCTCACACCTGAGTTCCATGATTATTGCCTGCTGACTGTTTGATTCGTGCCTACTCAGCTCTTTGTTTATTGCCTCCAGAGGCACATGATCAGTGTATGATAGCAAACATGATCAGCGCATGATCAGTCACATGATCAGCGCCATTAAGTCACGTGATCACTACATGATAGTCACGTGATCAGTCCATGCTCAGTCACGGTATCAGTGCATGATCAGCCACGTGATCAGTGCATGATCTGTCAGAAGATTAGTGTATGATCATCCACGTGATCAGTGCACGGGCAGTCATGTGATCAGTGCATGATAGACGTGAACAGTGCATGATCAGTCTCGTGGATCAGTGCATGATAGCCACGCGATCAGTGCATGATCAGTCACCTGATGGTGTATGATCATTCACGTGACCTGTACATGGAAGCTACATGATCATTGCATGATCAGCCACGTGAGTAGTTCATGATCAGCCACGTGATCAGTGCATGATCAGTCACGTGATCAGTGCATGATCAGTCACGTGACTAGTACATGGTAGCTGCGTGATCATGGCATGATCAGCCACGTGAGCAGTGCATGATAGCCACGTGATCAGTGCATGATCAGACACGAGATCAGTGCATGATCAGTCACGTGATCAGTGCATGATCAGCCACGTGATCAGTGCATGACCAGGCACGTGATCAGTGTATGTCCAGCCAAGTGATCAGTGCATGATAGCCACGTGATCAGTGCATGATCAGTCACGTGATCAGTGCATGATCAGTTATTTGATCAGTGTATGATCAGCCACGTGATCAGTGCATGATCAGCCAAATGAGCAGTGCATGATCAATTACGTGATCAGTGCATGATCAGTCACGTGACCAGTACATGGTAGCTACGTGATCATTGCCTGATCAGCCACGTGATCAGTGCATGATAGCCACGCGATCAGTGCATGATAGCCACGTGATCAGTGCATGATCAGTCATGTGATATGTGTGATCAGCCACGTGATCAGTGCATGATATCCACGTGATCAGTGCATGATCAGCCACGTGATCAGTGCATGAGAGCCATGGGATCAGTGCATGATCAGTCACGTGATACATGTGTGATCAGCCACGTGATCAGTGCATGATGAGCCACGTGATCAGTGCAGGATCAATTACGTGATCAGTGCATGATCAGTCACGTGACCAGTACATGGTTGCACGTGATCGCATGATCAGCCACGTGAGCAGAGCATGATAGCCACGTGATCAGTGCATGATCAGTCACGTGATCAGTACATGATCAGTCACGTGAACAGTGCATGATCATTTACGCGATCTTTGCATGATCAGTCACGTACCAGTATATGGTAGCTACGTGATCATTCCATGACAGCCACGTGAGCAGTGCATGATAGCCACGTGATGTGTGCATGAGTTACGTGAGCAGAGTATGATCAGCCACGTGATCAGTGCATGAGTGCCACGTGATCAGTGCATGATATGTCACGTGACAGGTGTGTGATCAGCCACGGGAACAGTGCATGTTCAGCCACGTGATCAGTGCATGATAGCCACGTGATCAGTGCATATGATCAGTCACGTGATCAGTGCATGGTCAGACACGCGAACAGTGTATGATCAGCCACGTGATCAGTGCATGATATCCAAGTGATCAGTGCATGATCATCACGCGATCAGTGTATGATCAGCCACGTGAACAGTGCATGCTCAGTCACGTGATCTGGGCCTGCTGAGCTGCGTGATTACTGTCTGCTCATCTGCTTGACAATTGCCAGCTGAGCTGCACGATTCCTGCCTGTCATCTGCTTGACAATTGCCAGCTGTGCTGCGTAATTTCTGCCTGCTCAGCTGCTTGATTATTGCCAGCTGAGCAGTATGATTCCTCACACCTGAGTTCCATGATTATTGCCTGCTGACTGTTTGATTCGTGCCTACTCAGCTCTTTGTTTATTGCCTCCAGAGGCACATGATCAGTGTATGATAGCAAACATGATCAGCGCATGATCAGTCACATGATCAGCGCCATTAAGTCACGTGATCACTACATGATAGTCACGTGATCAGTCCATGCTCAGTCACGGTATCAGTGCATGATCAGCCACGTGATCAGTGCATGATCTGTCACAAGATTAGTGTATGATCATCCACGTGATCAGTGCATGGGCAGTCATGTGATCAGTGCATGATATAGACGTGAACAGTGCATGATCAGTCTCGTGATCAGTGCATGATAGCCACGTGATCAGTGCATGATCAGTCACCTGATGGGTGTATGATCATTCACGTGACCTGTACATGGTAGCTACATGATCATTGCATGATCAGCCACGTGAGTAGTGCATGATAGCCACGTGATCACTGCATGATCAGTCACGTGATCAGTGCATGATCAGTCATGTGACCAGCATGGTAGCCATGCGATCAGTGCATGATCAGCCACGTGAGCAGTGCATGATAGCTACGTGATCAGTGCATGATCAGACACGATCAGTGCATGATCAGCCACGTGATCAGTGCATGATCAGCCACGTGATCAGTGCATGACCAGGCACGTGATCAGTGTATGTCAGCCACGTGATCAGTGCATGATAGCCATGTGATCAGTGCATGATCAGTCACGTGATCAGTGCATGATCAGTTGCGTGATCAGTGTATGATCAGCCACGTGATCAGTGCATGATCAGCCACATGATCAGTGCATGATCAATTACGTGATCAGTGCATGATCAGTCACGTGATCAGTACATGGTAGCCACGTGATCATTGCATGATCAGCCACGTGATCAGTGCATGATAGCCACGTGATCAGTGCATGATAGCCACGTGATCAGTGCATGATCAGTCATGTGATACGTGTGTGATCAGCCACGTGATCAGTGCATGATATCCACGTGATCAGTGCATGACAGCCACGTGATCAGTGCATGAGAGCCACGATCAGTGCATGATCAGTCACGTGATACATGTGTGATCAGCCACGTGATCAGTGCATGATGAGCCACGTGATCAGTGCAGGATCAATTACGTGATCAGTGCATGATCAGTCACGTGACCAGTACATGGTTGCTACGTGATCGTTGCATGATCAGCCACGTGAGCAGTGCATGATAGCTACGTGATCAGTGCATGATCAGTCACGTGATCAGTACATGATCAGTCACGCGAACAGTGCATGATCATTTACGTGATCAGTGCATGATCAGTCACGTGACCAGTATATGGTTGCTACGTGATCATTCCATGACAGCCACGTGAGCAGTGCATGATAGCCACGTGATGTGTGCATGAGTTACGTGAGCAGAGTATGATCAGCCACGTGATCAGTGCATGAGTGCCACGTGATCAGTGCATGATATGTCACGTGACAGGTGTGTGATCAGACACGTGAACAGTGCATGTTCAGCCACGTGATCAGTGCATGATAGCCACGCGATCAGTGCATGATCAGTTACGTGAGCAGTGTGCGATCAGCCACGTGATCAGTGCATGGTCAGACGTGACGTGAACAGTGTATGATCAGCCACGTGATCAGTGCATGATATCCAAGCGATCAGTGCATGATCATCACGTGATCAGTGTATGATCAGCCACGTGAACAGTGCATGCTCAGTCACGTGATCTGGGCCCGCTGAGCTGCGTGATTACTGTCTGCTCATCTGCTTGACAATTGCCAGCTGAGCTGCACGATTCCTGCCTGTCATCTGCTTGACAATTGCCAGCTGTGCTGCGTAATTCCTGCCTGCTCAGCTGCTTGATTATTGCCAGCTGAGCAGCATGATTCCTCACACCTGAGTTCCATGATTATTGCCTGCTGACTGTTTGATTCGTGCCTACTCAGCTCTTTGTTTATTGCCTCCAGAGGCACATGATCAGTGTATGATAGCAAACATGATCAGCGCATGATCAGTCACATGATCAGTGCCATTAAGTCACGTGATCACTACATGATAGTCATGTGATCAGTCCATGCTCAGTCACGGTATCAGTGCATGATCAGCCACGTGATCAGTGCATGATCTGTCACAAGATTAGTGTATGATCATCCACGTGATCAGTGCATGGCAGTCATGTGATCAGTGCATGATATAGACGTGATCAGTGCATGATCAGTCTCGTGATCAGTGCATGATAGCCACGTGATCAGTGCATGATCAGTCACCTGATGGGTGTATGATCATTCACGCGACCTGTACATGGTAGCTACATGATCATTGCATGATCAGCCACGTGAGTAGTGCATGATAGCCACGTGATCAGTGCATGATCAGTCACGTGATCAGTGCATGATCAGTCATGTGACCAGTACATGGTAGCTGCGTGATCATGCATGATCAGCCACGTGATCAGTGCATGATAGCCACGCGATCAGTGCATGATCAGACACGTGATCAGTGCATGATCAGTCACGTGATCAGTGCATGATCAGCCACGTGATCAGTGCATGACCAGTGATCACGTGATCAGTGCATGTCAGCCAAGTGATCAGTGCATGATAGCCACGTGATCAGTGCATGATCAGTCACGTGATCAGTGCATGATCAATTACGTGATCAGTGCATGATCAGCACGTGATCAGTGCATGATCAGCCACGTGATCAGTGCATGATAGCCACGTGATCAGTGCATGATAGCCACGTGATCAGTGCATGATCAGTCATGTGATAGTGATGTGATCAGCCACGTGATCAGTGCATGATATCCACGTGATCAGTGCATGACAGCCACGTGATCAGTGCATGATAGCCACGTGATCAGTGCATGATCAGTCACGTGATACATGTGTGATCAGCCACGTGATCAGTGCATGATGAGCCACGTGATCAGTGCAGGATCAATTACGTGATCAGTGCATGATCAGTCACGTGACCAGTACATGGTTGCTACGTGATCGCTGCATGATCAGCCACGTGAGCAGAGCATGATAGCCACGTGATCAGTGCATGATCAGTCACGTGATCAGTACATGATCAGTCACGTGAACAGTGCATGATCATTTACGTGATCTGTGCATGATCAGTCACGTGACCAGTATATGGTTGCTACGCGATCATTCCATGACGAGCCACGTGAGCAGTGCATGATAGCCACGTGATGTGCATGAGCATACGTGAGCAGAGTATGATCAGCCACGTGATCAGTGCATGAGTGCCACGTGATCAGTGCATGATATGTCACGTGACAGGTGTGTGATCAGCCACGTGAACAGTGCATGTTCAGCCACGTGATCAGTGCATGATAGCCACGTGATCAGTGCATGATCAGTTACGTGAGCAGTGTATGATCAGCCACGTGATCAGTGCATGGTCAGACACGTGAACAGTGTATGATCAGCCACGTGATCAGTGCATGATATCCAAGTGATCAGTGCATGATCATCACGTGATCAGTGTGTGATCAGCCACGTGAACAGTGCATGCTCAGTCACGTGATCTGGGCCTGCTGAGCTGCGTGATTACTGTCTGCTCATCTGCTTGACAATTGCCAGCTGAGCTGCACGATTCCTGCCTGTCATCTGTTTGATAATTGCCAGCTGTGCTGCGTAATTCCTGCCTGCTCAGCTGCTTGATTATTGCCAGCTGAGCAGCATGATTCCTCACACCTGAGTTCCATGATTATTGCCTGCTGACTGTTTGATTCGTGCCTACTCAGCTCTTTGTTTATTGCCTCCAGAGGCACATGATCAGTGTATGATAGCAAACATGATCAGCGCATGATCAGTCACATGATCAGCGCCATTAAGTCACGTGATCACTACATGATAGTCATGTGATCAGTCCATGCTCAGTCACGGTATCAGTGCATGATCAGCCACGTGATCAGTGCATGATCTGTCACATGATTAGTGTATGATCATCCACGTGATCAGTGCATGGGCAGTCATGTGATCAGTGCATGATATAGACGTGATCAGTGCATGATCAGTCACGTGATCAGTGCATGATAGCTACGTGATCAGTGCATGATCAGTCACCTGATGGGTGTATGATCATTCACGTGACCTGTACATGGTAGCCGCATGATCATTGCATGATCAGCCACGGGAGTAGTGCATGATAGCCACGTGATCACTGCATGATCAGTCACGTGATCAGTGCATGATCAGTCATGTGACCAGTACATGGTAGCTGCGTGATCATGGCATGATCAGCCACGTGAGCAGTGCATGATAGCCACGTGATCAGTGCATGATCAGTCACGTGATCAGTGCATGATCAGTCACGTGATCAGTGCATGATCAGCCACGTGATCAGTGCATGATCAGCCACGTGATCAGTGCATGATCAGCCACGTGATCAGTGCATGATCAGTCACGTGATCAGTGTATGATCAGCCACGTGATCAGTGCATGATCAGCCACGTGATCAGTGCATGATCAGTTACGTGATCAGTGCATGATCAGTCACGTGACCAGTACATGGTAGCCACGGGATCAGTGCATGATCAGCCACGTGATCAGTGCATGATAGCCACGCGATCAGTGCATGATCAGCCACGTGATCAGTGCATGATCAGCACGTGATCAGTGCATGATCAGTCACGTGATCAGTACATGGTAGCACGTGATCAGTGCATGATAGCCACGTGATCAGTGCATGATCAGCCACGTGATCAGTGCATGATAGCCACGTGATCAGTGCATGATCAGTCACGTGATCAGTGCTGATCAGCCACGTGATCAGTGCATGATAGTCACGTGATCAGTGCATGATCAGCCACGTGATCAGTACGAGAGCCACGTGATCAGTGCATGATCAGTCACGTGATACATGTGTGATCAGCCACGTGATCAGTGCATGATCAGCCACGTGATCAGTGCATGATCAATTACGTGATCAGTGCATGATCAGTCACGTGATCAGTACATGGTTGCTACGTGATCGTGCATGATCAGCCACGTGATCAGTGCATGATAGCCACGTGATCAGTGCATGATCAGTCACGTGATCAGTGCATGATCAGTCACGTGATCAGTGCATGATCAGTCACGTGATCAGTGCATGATCAGTCAATGAGCAGTGTATATGGTTACATGATCAGTGCATGACAGCCACGTGAGCAGTGCATGATAGCCACGTGATGTGTGCATGAGTGATCAGTGCATGATCAGCCACGTGATCAGTGCATGAGTTCGTGATCAGTGCATGATAGTCACGTGACAGTGTGTGATCAGCCACGTGATCAGTGCATGATCAGCCACGTGATCAGTGCATGATAGCCACGCGATCAGTGCATGATCAGTCACGTGATCAGTGCATGATCAGCCACGATCAGTGCATGATATCCACGTGATCAGTGCATGACAGCCACGTGATCAGTGCATGAGAGCCACGTGATCAGTGCATGATCAGTCACGTGATACATGTGTGATCAGCCACGTGATCAGTGCATGATGAGCCACGTGATCAGTGCAGGATCATTACGTGATCAGTGCATGATCAGTCACGTGACCAGTACATGGTTACACGTGATCGCTGCATGATCAGCCACGTGAGCAGAGCATGATAGCCACGGGTCAGTGCATGATCAGTCACGTGATCAGTACATGATCAGTCACGTGAACAGTGCATGATCATTTACGTGATCTGCATGATCAGTCACGTGACCAGTATATGGTTGCTACGCGATCATTCCATGACGAGCCACGTGAGCAGTGCATGATAGCCACGTGATGTGTGCATGAGTTACGTGAGCAGAGTATGATCAGCCACGTGATCAGTGCATGAGTGCCACGTGATCAGTGCATGATATGTCACGTGACAGGTGTGTGATCAGCCACGTGAACAGTGCATGTTCAGCCACGTGATCAGTGCATGATAGCCACGTGATCAGTGCATGATCAGTTACGTGAGCAGTGTATGATCAGCCACGTGATCAGTGCATGGTCAGACACGTGAACAGTGCATGATCAGCCACGTGATCAGTGCATGATATCCAAGTGATCAGTGCATGATCATCACGTGATCAGTGTATGATCAGCCACGTGAACAGTGCATGCTCAGTCACGTGATCTGGGCCTGCTGAGCTGCGTGATTACTGTCTGCTCATCTGCTTGACAATTGCCAGCTGAGCTGCACGATTCCTGCCTGTCATCTGCTTGACAATTGCCAGCTGTGCTGCGGAATTCCTGCCTGCTCAGCTGCTTGATTATTGCCAGCTGAGCAGCATGATTCCTCACACCTGAGTTCCATGATTATTGCCTGCTGACTGTTTGATTCGTGCCTACTCAGCTCTTTGTTTATTGCCTCCAGAGGCACATGATCAGTGTATGATAGCAAACATGATCAGCGCATGATCAGTCACATGATCAGCGCCATTAAGTCACGTGATCACTACATGATAGTCATGTGATCAGTCCATGCTCAGTCACGGTATCAGTGCATGATCAGCCACGTGATCAGTGCATGATCTGTCACAAGATTAGTGTATGATCATCCACGTGATCAGTGCATGGGCAGTCATGTGATCAGTGCATGATATAGACGTGATCAGTGCATGATCAGTCTCGTGATCAGTGCATGATAGCCACGTGATCAGTGCATGATCAGTCACCTGATGGGTGTATGATCATTCACGTGACCTGTACATGGTAGCTACATGATCATTGCATGATCAGCCACGTGAGTAGTGCATGATAGCCACGTGATCAGTGCATGATCAGTCACGATGATCAGTGCATGATCAGTCACGTGATCAGTGCATGATCAGCCACGTGATCAGTGCATGACCAGGCACGTGATCAGTGCATGTCCAGCCACGTGATCAGTGCATGATAGCCACGTGATCAGCATGATCAGCACGTGATCAGTGCATGATCAGTTACGTGATCAGTGCATGATCAGCCACGTGATCAGTGCATGATCAGCCACGTGATCAGTGCATGATCAATCACGTGATCAGTGCATGATCAGTCACGTGATCAGTGCATGGTAGCCACGATCAGTGCATGATCAGCCACGTGATCAGTGCATGATCAGCCACGTGATCAGTGCATGATCAGCCACGTGATCAGTGCATGATCAGTCACGTGATAGTACATGATCAGCCACGTGATCAGTGCATGATCAGCCACGTGATCAGTGCATGATCAGCCACGTGATCAGTGCATGATCAGCCACGTGATCGTGTGATCAGCCACGTGATCAGTGCATGATCAGCCACGATCAGTGCATGATCAGTTACGTGATCAGTGCATGATCAGCCACGTGATCAGTGCATGATCAGTCACATGATTGCATGATCAGTCACGTGATCAGTGCATGATCAGCCACGCGATCAGTGCATGATCAGCCACGATCAGTGCATGATCAGCCACGTGATCAGTGCATGATCAGTTACGTGATCAGTGCATGATCAGCCACGTGATCAGTGCATGATCAGGCACGTGATCAGTGCATGATCAGCCACGTGATCAGTGCATGATCAGTCACGTGATCAGTGCGATCAGCCACGTGATCAGTGCATGATAGCCACGCGATCAGTGCATGATCAGCCACGTGATCAGTGCATGATCAGTTACGTGATCAGTGCATGATCAGCCACGTGATCAGTGCATGATCAGCCACGTGATCAGTGCATGATCAGTTACGTGATCAGTGCATGATCAGTCACGTGATCAGTACATGGTAGCCACGTGATCAGTGCATGATCAGCCACGTGATCAGTGCATGATCAGTCACGCGGATCAGTGCATGATCAGCCACGTGATCAGTGCATGATCAGTCACGTGATCAGTGCATGATCAGTCACGTGATCAGTGCATGATCAGGCACGTGATCAGTGCATGTTCCGCCACGTGATCAGTGCATGATAGGCACGTGATCAGTGCATGATCAGCCACGCGATCAGTGCATGATCAGCCACGTGATCAGTGCATGGTAGCCACGTGATCAGTGCATGATCAGCCACGTGATCAGTGCATGATCAGCCACGTGATCAGTGCATGATCAGCCACGTGATCAGTGCATGATCAATTCACGTGTCAGTGCATGATCAGTTACGTGACCAGTACATGGTAGCCACGTGATCATTGCCTGATAAGCCACGTGATCAGTGCATGTTAGCCACGTGATCAGTGCATGATAGCCACGATCAGTGCATGATCAGTCATTGATACAGTGTGATCAGCCACATGATCAGTGCATGATATCCATGTGATCAGTGCATGATCAGCCACGTGATCAGTGCATGAGAGCACGGATCAGTGCATGATCAGTCACGTGATCATGTGTGATCAGCCACGGATCAGTGCATGATGAGCCACGTGATCAGTGCAGGATCAGTTACGTGATCAGTGCATGATCACACTTGACCAGTACATGGTTGACGTGATCGTGCATGATCAGCCACGTGAGCAGAGCATGATAGCCACGTGGTCAGTGCATGATCAGTCACGTGATCAGTACATGATCAGTCACGTGAATGCATGATCATCTACGTGATCATTGCATGATCAGTCACGTTATCAGTATATGGTTGCCACGTGATCATTGCATGATCACCACGTGAGCAGTGCATGATAGCCACGTGATGTGTGCATGAGTCACGTGATCAGTATGATCAGCCACGTGATCAGTGCATGATCCCACGTGATCAGTGCATGATAGTCACGTGATCAGTGTGATCAGCCACGTGAACAGTGCATGATCAGCCACGTGATCAGTGCATGATAGTCACGCGATCAGTGCATGATCAGTTACGTGATCAGTGTATGATCAGCCACGTGATCAGTGCATGATATCCACGTGATCAGTGCATGACAGCCACGTGATCAGTGCATGATAGCCACGGGATCAGTGCATGATCAGTCATGTGATACATGTGTGATCAGTCACGTGATCAGTGCATGATGATCCACGTGATCAGTGCAGGATCAATTACGCGATCAGTGCATGATCAGTCACGTGACCAGTACATGGTTGCTACGTGATCGCTGCATGATCAGCCACGTGAGCAGAGCATGATAGCCACGTGGTCAGTGCATGATCAGTCACGTGATCAGTACATGATCAGTCATGAACAGTGCATGATCATTTACGTGATCTTTGCATGATCAGTCACGTTACCAGTATATGGTTGCCACGTGATCATTCCATGACGAGCCACGGAGCAGTGATAGCCACGATGTGCATGATACGTGAGCAGAGTATGATCGGCCACGTGATCAGTGCATGAGTGCCACGTGATCAGTGCATGATATGTCACGTGACAGTGTGTGATCAGCCACGTGAATAGTGCATGTTCAGCCACGTGATCAGTGCATGATAGCCACGCGATCAGTGCATGATCAGTTACGTGAGCAGTGCATGATCAGCCACGTGATCAGTGCATGGTCAGACACGTGAACAGTGTATGATCAGCCACGTGATCAGTGCATGATATCCGTGATCAGTGCATGATCATCACGTGATCAGTGTATGATCAGCCACGTGAACAGTGCACGCTCAGTCACGTGATCTGGGCCTGCTGAGCTGCGATTACTGTCTGCTCATCTGCTTGACAATTGCCAGCTGAGCTGCACGATTCCTGCCTGTCATCTGCTTGACAATTGCCAGCTGTGCTGCGAATTCCTGCCTGCTCAGCTGTTTGATTATTGCCAGCTGAGCAGCATGATTCCTCACACCTGAGTTCCATGATTATTGCCTGCTGACTGTTTGATTCGTGGCTACTCAGCTTTTTGTTTATTGCCTCCAGAGGCACATGATCAGTGTATGATAGCAAACATGATCAGCGCATGATCAGTCACATGATCAGCGCCATTAAGTCACGTGATCACTACATGATAGTCGTGTGATCAGTCCATGCTCAGTCACGGCATCAGTGCATGATCAGCCACGTGATCAGTGCATGATCTGTCACAAGATTAGTGTATGATCATCTACGTGATCAGTGCACGGGCAGTCATGTGATCAGTGCATGATATAGACGTGAACAGTGCATGATCAGTCTCGTGATCAGTGCATGATAGCTACGTGATCAGTGCATGATCAGTCACCTGATGGGTGTATGATCATTCACGGGACCTGTACATGGTAGCTACATGATCATTGCATGATCAGCCACGTGAGTAGTTCATGACAGCCACGTGATCACTGCATGATCAGTCACGTGATCAGTGCATGATCAGTCATGTGACCAGTGCATGGTAGCTGCGTGATCATGCGCATGATCAGCCACGTGAGCAGTGCATGATAGCCACGTGATCAGTGCATGATCAGACACGAGATCAGTGCATGATCAGTCACGTGATCAGTGCATGATCAGCCACGTGATCAGTGCATGACCAGGCACGTGATCAGTGTATGTCAGCCAAGTGATCAGTGCATGATAGCTACGTGATCAGTGCATGATAAGCCACGTGATCAGTGCATGATCAGTTACGTGATCAGTGTATGATCAGCCACGTGATCAGTGCATGATCAGCCACATCAGTGCATGATCAACGTGCTCAGTGCATGATCAGTCACGCGACCAGTGCATGGTAGCTACGTGATCATTGTATGATGAGCCACGTGATCAGTGCATGATAGCCACGTGATCAGTGCATGATAGCCATGATCAGTGCATGATCAGTCATGTGATACGTGTGATCAGCCACATGATCAGTGCATGATATCTACGTGATCAGTGCATGACAGCCACGTGATCAGTGCATGAGAGCCACGTGATCAGTGCATCAGTCACGTGATACATGTGTGATCAGCCACGTGATCAGTGCATGATGCCACGTGATCAGTGCAGGATCAATTACGTGATCAGTGCATGATCAGTCACGTGACCAGTACATGGTTGCTACGAGTGCATGATCAGCCACGTGAGCAGAGCATGATAGCCACGTGGTCAGTGCATGATCAGACACGTGATCAGTACATGATCAGTCACGTGAACAGTGCATGATCAGAAACGTGATCTTTGCATGATCAGTCACGTACCAGTATATGGTTGCTACGCGATCATTCCATGACGAGCCACGTGAGCAGTGCATGATAGCCACGCGATGTGTGCATGAGTTACGTGAGCAGAGTATGATCAGCCACGTGATCAGTGCATGAGTGCTACGTGATCAGTGCATGATATGTCACGTGACAGGTGTGTGATCAGCCACGCGAACAGTGCATGTTCAGCCACGTGATCAGTGCATGATAGCCACGTGATCAGTGCATGATCAGTTACGTGAGCAGTGTATGATCAGCCACGTGATCAGTGCATGGTCAGACACGTGAACAGTGTATGATCAGCCACGTGATCAGTGCATGATATCCAAGTGATCAGTGCATGATCATCACGTGATCAGTGTATGATCAGCCACGTGAACAGTGCATGCTCAGTCACGTGATCTGGGCCTGCTGAGCTGCGTGATTACTGTCTGCTCATCTGCTTGACAATTGCCAGCTGAGCTGCACGATTCTGCCTGTCATCTGCTTGACAATTGCCAGCTGTGCTGCGTAATTCCTGCCTGCTCAGCTGCTTGATTATTGCCAGCTGAGCAGCATGATTCCTCACACCTGAGTTCCATGATTATTGCTGCTGACTGTTTGATTCGTGTCTACTCAGCTCTTTGTTTATTGCCTCCAGAGGCACATGATCAGTGTATGATAGCAAACATGATCAGCGCATGATCAGTCACATGATCAGCGCCATTAAGTCACGTGATCACTACATGATAGTCATGTGATCAGTCCATGCTCAGTCACGGTATCAGTGCATGATCAGCCACGTGATCAGTGCATGATCTGTCACAAGATTAGTGTGTGATCATCCACGTGATCAGTGCACGGGCAGTCATGTGATTGCATGATATAGACGTGAACAGTGCATGATCAGTCTCGTGATCAGTGCATGATAGCCACGTGATCAGTGCATGATCAGTCACCTGATGGGTGTACGATCATTCACGTGACCTGTACATGGTAGCTACATGATCATTGCATGATCAGCCACGTGAGTAGTGCATGATAGCCACGTGATCACGTGCATGATCAGTCACGTGATCAGTGCATGATCAGTCATGTGACCAGTACATGGTAGCGTGATCATGGCATGATCAGCCACGTGAGCAGTGCATGATAGCCACGTGATCAGTGCATGATCAGACACGAGATCAGTGCATGATCAGTCACGTGATCAGTGCATGATCAGCCACGTGATCAGTGCATGACCAGGCACGTGATCAGTGCGTATGTCAGCCATGATCAGTGCATGATAGCCACGTGATCAGTGCATGATCAGTCACGTGATCAGTGCATGATCAGTCACGTGATCAGTGCATGATCAGCCACGTGATCAGTGTATGATCAGCCACGTGATCAGTGCATGATATCCACGTGATCAGTGCATGATCATCACGTGATCAGTGTATGATCAGCCACGTGAACAGTGCATGCTCAGTCACGTGATCTGAGCCTGCTGAGCTGCGTGATTACTGTCTGCTCATCTGCTTGACAATTGCCAGCTGAGCTGCACGATTCCTGCCTGTCATCTGCTTGACAATTGCCAGCTGTGCTGCGTAATTCCTGCCTGCTCAGCTGCTTGATTATTGCCAGCTGAGCAGCATGATTCCTCACAGCTGTGTTCCATGATTATTGCCTGCTGACTGTTTGATTCGTGCCTACTCAGCTCTTTGTTTATTGCCTCCAGAGGTACATGATCAGTGTATGATAGCAACATGATCAGCGCATGATCAGTCACACGATCAGCGCCATTAAGTCACGTGATCACTACATGATAGTCACGTGATCAGTCCATGCTCAGTCACGGTATCAGTGCATGATCAGCCACGTGATCAGTGCATGATCTGTTACAAGATTAGTGTATGATCAGCCACGTGATCAGTGCAGGGCAGTCATGTGATCAGTGCATGATATAGACGTGAACAGTGCATGATCAGTCTCGTGATCAGTGCATGATCAGCCACGTGATCAGTGCATGATCAGCCACGTGATCAGTGCATGATCAGTCACGTGATCAGTGCATGATCAACTACGTGATCAGTGCATGATCAGCCACGTGACAGTGCATGATAGCCACGTGATCAGTGCATGATCAGACACGTGATCAGTGCATGATCAGTCACGTGATCAGTGCATGATAGCCACGTGATCAGTGCATGATCAGCCACGTGATCAGTGCATGATCAGTTACGTGATCAGTGCATGATCAGTCACGTGACCAGTACATGGTATCTGCCACGTGATCAGTGCATGATCAGTCACATGATCAGTGCATGATAGCCACGTGATCAGTGCATGATCAGCCACGTGATCAGTGCATGATCAGTTACGTGATCAGTGCATGATCAGCCACGTGATCAGTGCATGATCAGCCACGCGATCAGTGCATGATCAATTACGTGATCAGTGCATGATCAGTCACGTGACCAGTACATGGTGCACGGATCATTGCATGATCAGCCACGTGATCAGTATGATCAGCCACGTGATCAGTGCATGAGTTGCTACGTGATCAGTGCATGATCAGTCACGTGATCAGTGCATGATCAGCCACGTGATCAGTGCATGATCAGTCACGTGATCAGTGCATGATCAGTCACGTGATCAGTGCATGATCAGCCACGTGATCAGTGCATGATCAGCCACGTGATCAGTGCATGATAGCCACGTGATCAGTGCGATCAGCCACGTGATCAGTGCATGATCAGCCACGTGATCAGTGCATGATCAGTCGTGAGCAGTGTATGATCAGCCACGTGATCAGTGCATGGTCAGACACGCGAACAGTGTATGATCAGCCACGTGATCAGTGCATGATATCCAAGTGATCAGTGCATGATCATCACGTGATCAGTATGATCAGCCACGTGAACAGTGCATGCTCAGTCACGTGATCTGGGCCTGCTGAGCGCGTGATTACTGTCTGCTCATCTGCTTGACAATTGCCAGCTGAGCTGCACGATTCCTGCCTGTCATCTGCTTGACAATTGCCAGCTGTGCTGCAATTCCTGCCTGCTCAGCTGCTTGATTATTGCCAGCTGAGCAGCATGATTCCTCACACCTGAGTTCCATGATTATTGCCTGCTGACTGTTTGATTCGTGCCTACCAGCTCTTTGTTTATTGCCTCCAGAGGCACATGATCAGTATGATAGCAAACGTGATCAGTGCATGATCAGTCACATGATCAGCGCCATTGTCACGTGATCAGTACATGATAGTCACGTGATCAGTCCATGATCAGTCACGTGTATCAGTGCATGATCAGCCACGTGATCAGTGCATGATCTGTCACAAGATTAGTGTATGATCATCCACGTGATCAGTGCATGGCAGTCATGATCAGTGCATGATAGGACGGATCAGTGCATGATCAGTCTGATCAGTGCATGATAGCCACGTGATCAGTGCATGATCAGTCACGTGACCAGTACATGGTAGCTATGATCATTGCATGATCAGCCACGTGATAAGCATGATAGCCACGTGATCAGTGCATGATCAGTCACGTGATCACGTATGATCAGTCACGTGACCAGTGCATGATAGCTGCGTGATCAGTGCATGATCAACGTGATCAGTGCATGATAGCCACGTGATCAGTGCATCAGTCACGTGATCAGTGCATGATCAGCCACGTGATCAGTGCATGATCCACGTGATCAGTGCATGACAGTTACGTGATCAGTGCATGATCAGCCACGTGATCAGTGCATGATCAGTCACGTGATCAGTGCATGATCAGCCACGTGATCAGTGCATGATCAGCCACGTGATCAGTGCATGATCAATTACGATCAGTGCATGACCACGTGACCAGTACATGGTTGCTACGTTGATCATTGCATGATCAGCCACGTGAGCAGTGCATGATAGCCACGTGGTCAGTGCATGATCAGTCACGTGATCAGTACATGATCAGTCACGTGAACAGTGCATGATCATCTACGTGATCAGTGCATGATCAGCCACGTGACCAGTATATGGTTGCTACGATCAGTGCATGACGCAGCCACGTGAGCAGTGCATGATAGCCACGTGATGTGCATGAGTTACGTGATCAGTGTATGATCAGCCACGTGATCAGTGCATGAGTCACGTGATCAGTGCATGTCACGTGACAGGTGTGTGATCAGCCACGTGAACAGTGCATGATCAGCCACGTGATCAGTGCATGATAGCCACGTGATCAGTGCATGATCAGTCACGTGATCAGTGCATGGTCAGACACGCGAACAGTGTATGATCAGCCACGTGATCAGTGCATGATATCCAAGTGATCAGTACATGATCATCACGTGATCAGTGTGTGATCAGCCACGTGAACAGTGCATGCTCAGTCACGTGATCTGGGCCTGCTGAGTGGCGTGATTACTGTCTGCTCATCTGCTTGACAATTGCCAGCTGAGCTGCACGATTCCTGCCTGTCATCTGCTTGACAATTGCCAGCTGTGCTGCGAATTCTTGCCTGCTCAGCTGCTTGATTATTGCCAGCTGAGCAGCATGATTCCTCACACCTGAGTTCCATGATTATTGCCTGCTGACTGTTTGATTCGTGCCTATCAGCTCTTTGTTTATTGCCTCCAGAGGCACATGATCAGTGTATGATAGCAAACATGATCAGCGCATGATCAGTCACATGATCAGCGCCATTAAGTCACGTGATCACTACATGATAGTCACGTGATCAGTCCATGCTCAGTCACGTGATCAGTGCATGATCAGCCACGTGATCAGTGCATGATCAGTCACAAGATTAGTGCATGATCCACGTGATCAGTGCACGGGCAGTCAGGTGATCAGTGCATGATATAGACGTGAACAGTGCATGATCAGTCACGTGATCAGCATGATAGCCACGTGATCAGTGCATGATCAGTCACCTGATGGGTGTATGATCATTCACGTGACCGTACATGGTAGCTACATGATCATTGCATGATCAGCCACGTGAGTAGTTCATGATAGCCACGTGATCAGTGCATGATCAGTCACGTGATCAGTGCATGATCAGTCATGTGACAGTACATGGTAGCTGCGTGATCATGGCATGATCAGCCACGCGAGCAGTGCATGATAGCCACGTGATCAGCGCATGATCAGCCACGAGATCTGTGCATGATCAGTTACGTGATCAGTGCATGATCAGCCACGTGATCAGTGCATGATCAGGCACGGGATCAGTGTATGTCCAGCCATGATCAGTGCATGATAGCCACGTGATCAGTGCATGATCAGTCACGCGATCAGCATGATCAGTTACGTGATCAGTGCATGATCAGCCACGCGATCAGTGCATGATCAGCCACACGATCAGTGCATGATCAATTACGTGATCAGTGCATGATCAGCCACGTGACCAGTACATGAGCAGCTACGTGATTATGCTGTTAAGCCACGTGATCAGTGCATGATAGCCACGTGATCAGCATGATAGCCACGTGATCAGTGCATGATCAGTCATGTGATCAGTGTGTGATCAGCCACGTGATCAGTGCATGATCGCCACGCGATCAGTGCATGATCAGCCACGTTGATCAGTGCATGATAGCCACGTGATCAGTGTGCACGATCAGTCACGTGATAGGTGTGCACGTGATCAGTGCATGATCAGCCACGTGATCAGTGCAGGATCAGCTACGTGATCAGTGTATGATCAGTCACGTGACCAGTGCATGGTCAGCACGTGATCAGTGTATGATCAGCCACGTGATCAGTGCATGATATCCAAGTGATCAGTGCATGATCATCACGTGATCAGTGCATGATCAGCCACGTGAAATGTGCATGCTCAGTCACGTGATCAGGGCCTGCTGAGCTGCGTGATTACTGTCTGCTCATCTGCTTGACAATTGCCAGCTGAGCTGCACGATTCCTGCCTGTCATCTGCTTGACAATTGCCAGCTGTGCCGCGTAATTCCTGCCTGCTCAGCTGCTTGATTATTGCCAGCTGAGCAGCATGATTCCTCACACCTGTGTTCCATGATTACTGCCTGCTGACTGTTTGATTTGTGCCTACTCAGCTCTTTGTTTATTGACTCCAGAGGCACATGATCAGTGTATGACAGCAAACATGATCAGTGCATGATCAGTCACATGATCAGCGCCATTAAGTCACGTGATCACTGCATGATAGTCATGTGATCAGTCCATGCTCAGTCACGTATCAGTGCATGATCAGCCACGTGATCAGTGCATGATCTGTCACAAGATTAGTGTATGATCATCCACGTGATCAGTGCACCGGCAGTCATGTGATCAGTGCATGATATAGACGTGAACAGTGCATGATCAGTCACGTGATCAGTGCAGGATAGCCACGTGATCAGTGCATGATCAGTCACGATGATCATGTGTGATCAGCCACGTGATCAGTGCATGACAGCCACGTGATCAGTGCATGATCAGTCACGTGATCAGTACATGATAGCTACGTGATCAGTGCATGATCAGCCACGTGATCAGTGCATGATCAGTTACGTGATCAGTGCATGATCAGCCACGTGATCAGTGCATGATCAGCCACATGATCAGTGCATGATCAATTACGTGATCAGTGCATGATCAGTCACGTGACCAGTACATGGTAGCACGTGATCGTGCATGATCAGCCACGTGAGCAAAGCATGATAGCCACGTGATCAGCGCATGATCAGTCACGTGATCGGTACATGATCAGTCACGTGATCAGTGCATGATCATTTACGTGATCTTTGCATGATCAGTCACGTGCCAGTATATATGCGATCATTCCATGACGAGCCACGTGAGCAGTGCATGATAGCCACGTGATGTGTGCATGAGTTACGTGATCAGAGTATGATCAGCCACGTGATCAGTGCATGAGTGCCACGTGATCAGTGCATGATATGTCACGTGTGTGATCAGCCACGTGTGTGCATCAGCCACGTGATCAGTGCATGATCAGCCACGTGATCAGTGCATGATCAGCCACGTGATCAGTGCATGGTCAGACACGGAACAGTGTATGATCAGCCACGTGATCAGTGCATGATATCCAAGTGATCAGTGCATGATCATCACGTGATCAGTGTATGATCAGCCACGTGAACAGTGCATGCTCAGTCACGTGATCTGGGCCCGCTGAGCTGCGTGATTACTGTCTGCTCATCTGCTTGATTATCGCCAGCTGAGCTGCACGACTCCTGCCTGCTCATCTGCTTGACAATTGCCAGCTGTGCTGCGTATTTCCTGCCTGCTCAGCTGCTTGATTATTGCCAGCTGAGCAGCATGATTCCTCACAGCTGAGTTCCATGATTATTGCCTGCTGACTGTTTGATTCGAGCCTACTCAGCTCTTTGTTTATTGCCTCCAGAGGCACATGATCAGTGTATGATAGCAAACATGATCAGCTCATGATCAGTCACATGATCAGCGCCATTAAGTCACGTGATCACTACATGATAGTCATGTGATCAGTCCATGCTCAGTCACGGTATCAGTGCATGATCAGCCACGTGATCAGTGCATGATCTGTCACAAGATTAGTGTATGATCATCCACGTGATCAGTGCACGGGCAGTCATGTGATCAGTGCATGATATAGACGTAAACAGTGCATGATCAGTCTCGTGATCAGTGCATGATAGCCACGTGATCAGTGCATGATCAGTCACCTGATGGGTGTATGATCATTCACGTGACCTGTACATGGTAGCTACATGATCATTGCATGATCAGCCACGTGAGTAGTTCATGATAGCCACGCGATCACTGCATGATCAGTCACGTGATCAGTGCATGATCAGTCATGTGATCAGTACATGGTAGCTGCGTGATCATGGCATGATCAGCCACGTGAGCAGTGCATGAAAGCCACGTGATCAGTGCATGATCAGTCACGTGATCAGTGCATGATCAGTCACGTGATCAGTGCATGATCAGCCACGTGAACAGTGCACGACCAGGCACGTGATCAGTGTATGTCAGCCAGTGATCAGTGCATGATAGCCACGCGATCAGTGCATGATCAGTCACGTGATCAGTGCATGATCAGTTATGTGATCAGTGTATGATCAGCCACGTGATCAGTGCATGATCAGCCACGTGATCAGTGCATGATCGATTACGTGATCAGTGCATGATCAGTCACGTGACCAGTACATGGTAGCCACGTGATCATTGCCTGATCAGCCACGTGATCAGTGCATGATAGCCACGTGATCAGTGCATGATAGCCACGTGATCAGTGCATGATCAGTCATGTGATACGGGTGTGATCAGCCACGTGATCAGTGCATGATATCCACGTGATCAGTGCATGACAGCCACGTGATCAGTGCATGAGAGCCACGTGATCAGTGCATGATCAGTCACGTGATACATGTGTGATCAGCCACGTGATCAGTGCATGATGAGCCACGTGATCAGTGCAGGATCAATTACGTGATCAGTGCATGATCAGTCACGTGATCAGTACATGGTTGCTACGTGATCGTTGCATGATCAGCCACGTGAGCAGTGCATGATAGCCACGTGATCAGTGCATGATCAGTCACGTGATCAGCATGATCAGTCACGTGAACAGTGCATGATCATTTACGTGATCTTTGTGCATGATCAGTCACGTGACCAGTATATGGTTGCTACGTGATCATTCCATGACGAGCCACGTGAGCAGTGCATGATAGCCACGTGATGTGCATGAGTTACGTGAGCAGAGTATGATCAGCCACGTGATCAGTGCATGAGTGCCACGTGATCAGTGCATGATATGTCACGTGACAGGTGTGTGATCAGCCACGTGAACAGTGCATGTTCAGCCACGCGATCAGTGCATGATAGCCACGTGATCAGTGCATGATCAGTTACGTGAGCAGTGCATGATCAGCCACGTGATCAGTGCATGGTCAGACACGTGAACAGTGTATGATCAGCCACGTGATCAGTGCATGATATCCAAGTGATCAGTGCATGATCATCACGTGATCAGTGTATGATCAGCCACGTGAACAGTGCATGCTCAGTCACGTGATCTGGGCTTGCTGAGCTGCGTGATTACTGTCTGCTCATCTGCTTGACAATTGCCAGCTGAGCTGCACGATTCCTGCCTGTCATCTGCTTGACAATTGCCAGCTGTGCTGCGAATTCCTGCCTGCTCAGCTGCTTGATTATTGCCAGCTGAGCAGCATGATTCCTCACACCTGAGTTCCATGATTATTGCCTGCTGACTGTTTGATTCGTGCCTACTCAGCTCTTTGTTTATTGCCTCCAGAGGCACATGATCAGTGTATGATAGCAAACATGATCAGCGCATGATCAGTCACATGATCAGCGCCATTAAGTCACGTGATCACTACATGATAGTCATGTGATCAGTCCATGCTCAGTCACGGTATCAGTGCATGATCAGCCACGTGATCAGTGCATGATCTGTCACAAGATTAGTGTATGATCATCCACGTGATCAGTGCATGGGCAGTCATGTGATCAGTGCATGATATAGACGTGATCAGTGCATGATCAGTCACGTGATCAGTGCATGATAGCCACGTGATCAGTGCATGATCAGTCACCTGATGGGTGTATGATCATTCACGTGACCTGTACATGGTAGCCATGATCATTGCATGATCAGCCACGTGAGTAGTGCATGATAGCCACGTGATCAGTGCATGATCAGTCACGTGATCAGTGCATGATCAGTCACGTGATCAGTGCATGATCAGCCACGTGATCAGTGCATGATCAGCCACGTGATCAGTGCATGATCAGCCACGTGATCAGTGCATGATCAGACACGTGATCAGTGCATGATCAGTCACGTGATCAGTGCATGATCAGCCACGTGATCAGTGCATGACAGGCACGTGATCAGTGCATGAGCCACGTGATCAGTGCATGATAGCCACGTGATCAGTGCATGATCAGCCACGTGATCAGTGCATGATCCACGTGATCAGTGTATGATCAGCCACGTGATCAGTGCATGATCAGCCACGTGATCAGTGCATGATCAGTTACGTGATCAGTGCATGATCAGTCACGTGATCAGTACATGATCAGCTACGTGATCATTGCATGATCAGCCACGTGATCAGTGCATGATAGCCACGTGATCAGTGCATGATAGCCACGTGATCAGTGCATGATCAGTCATGTGATACGCAGTGATCAGCCACGTGATCAGTGCATGATATCCACGTGATCAGTGCATGACAGCCACGTGATCAGTGCATGAGAGCCACGGATCAGTGCATGATCAGTCACGTGATACATGTGATCAGCCACGATCAGTGCATGATGAGCCACGTGATCAGTGCAGGATCAATTACGTGATCAGTGCATGATCAGTCACGTGACCAGTACATGGTTGCCACGTGATCATTGCATGATCAGCCACGTGAGCAGAGCATGATAGCCACGTGATCAGTGCATGATCAGTCACGTGATCAGTACATGATCAGTCACGTGAACAGTGCATGATCATTACGTGATCTTTGCATGATCAGTCACGTTACCAGCATATGGTTGCTACGTGATCATTCCATGACGAGCCACGTGAGCAGTGCATGATAGCCACGTGATGTGTGCATGAGTTACGTGAGCAGAGTATGATCAGCCACGTGATCAGTGCATGAGTGCCACGTGATCAGTGCATGATATGTCACGTGACAGTGTGTGATCAGCCACGTGAACAGTGCATGTTCAGCCACGTGATCAGTGCATGATAGCCACGTGATCAGTGCATGATCAGTTACGTGAGCAGTGTATGATCAGCCACGTGATCAGTGCATGGTCAGACACGTGAACAGTGTATGATCAGCCACGTGATCAGTGCATGATATCCAAGTGATCAGTGCATGATCATCACGTGATCAGTGTATGATCAGCCACGTGAACAGTGCATGCTCAGTCACGTGATCTGGGCCTGCTGAGCTGCGTGATTACTGTCTGCTCATCTGCTTGACAATTGCCAGCTGAGCTGCACGATTCCTGCCTGTCATCTGCTTGACAATTGCCAGCTGTGCTGGCATTCCTGCCTGCTCAGCTGCTTGATTATTGCCAGCTGAGCAGCATGATTCTCACACCTGAGTTCCATGATTATTGCCTGCTGACTGTTTGATTCGTGCTACTCAGCTCTTTGTTTATTGCCTCCAGAGGCACATGATCAGTGTATGATAGCAAACATGATCAGCGCATGATCAGTCACATGATCAGCCATTGTTGATCACTACATGATAGTCACGTGATCAGTCCATGCTCAGTCACGGTATCAGTGCATGATCAGCCACGTGATCAGTGCATGATAGTCATGTGATCAGTGCATGATATAGACGTGATCAGTGCATGATCAGTCTCGTGATCAGTGCATGATAGCCACGTGATCAGTGCATGATCAGTCACCTGATGGGTGTATGATCATTCACGTGACCTGTACATGGTAGCTACATGATCATTGCATGATCAGCCACGTGAGTAGTGCATGATAGCCACGTGATCAGTGCATGATCAGTCACGTGATCAGTGCATGATCAGTCATGTGACCAGTACATGGTAGCTGCGTGATCATGCATGATCAGCCACGTGAGCAGTGCATGATAGCCACGTGATCAGTGCATGATCAGACACGAGATCAGTGCATGATCAGTCACGTGATCAGTGCATGATCAGCCACGTGATCAGTGCATGACCAGGCACGTGATCAGTGCATGTCCAGCCACGTGATCAGTGCATGATAGCCACGTGATCAGTGCATGATCAGTCACGTGATCAGTGCATGATCAGTTACGTGATCAGTGCATGATCAGCCACGTGATCAGTGCATGATCAGCCACGTGATCAGTGCATGATCAACACGTGATCAGTGCATGATCAGTCACGTGATCAGCATGGTAGCTCACGTGATCATTGCATGATCAGCCACGTGATCAGTGCATGATAGCCACGTGATCAGTGCATGATAGCCACGTGATCAGTGCATGATCAGTCATGTGATACGTGTGTGATCAGCCACGTGATCAGTGCATGATATCCACGTGATCAGTGCATGACAGCCACGTGATCAGTGCATGAAGCCACGTGATCAGTGCATGATCAGTCACGTGATACATGTGTGATCAGCCACGTGATCAGTGCATGATGAGCCACGTGATCAGTGCAGGATCAATTACGTGATCAGTGCATGATCAGTCACGTGACCAGTACATGGTTGCTACGTGATTTGCATGATCAGCCACGTGAGCAGAGCATGATAGCCACGTGATCAGTGCATGATCAGTCACGTGATCAGTGCATGATCAGTCACGTGAACAGTGCATGATCATTTACGTGATCTTTGCATGATCAGTCACGCGACCAGTATATGGTAGCTACGTGATCATTCCATGACGAGCCACGTGAGCAGTGCATGATAGCCACGTGATGTGTGCATGAGTTACGTGAGCAGAGTATGATCAGCCACGTGATCAGTGCATGAGTGCCACGTGATCAGTGCATGATATGTCACGTGACAGGTGTGTGATCAGCCACGTGAACAGTGCATGTTCAGCCACGTGATCAGTGCATGATAGCCACGTGATCAGTGCATGATCAGTTACGTGAGCAGTGTATGATCAGCCACGTGATCAGTGCATGGTCAGACACGTGAACAGTGTATGATCAGCCACGTGATCAGTGCATGATATCCAAGTGATCAGTGCATGATCATCACGTGATCAGTGTATGATCAGCCACGTGAACAGTGCATGCTCAGTCACGTGATCGGGCCTGCTGAGCTGCGTGATTACTGTCTGCTCATCTGCTTGACAATTGCCAGCTGAGCTGCACGATTCCTGCCCGTCATCTGCTTGACAATTGCCAGCTGTGCTGCGTAATTCCTGCCTGCTCAGCTGCTTGATTATTGCCAGCTGAGCAGCATGATTCCTCACACCTGAGTTCCATGATTATTGCCTGCTGACTGTTTGATTCGTGCCTACTCAGCTCTTTGTTTATTGCCTCCAGAGGCACATGATCAGTGTATGATAGCAAACATGATCAGCGCATGATCAGTCACATGATCAGCGCCATTAAGTCACGTGATCACTACATGATAGTCATGTGATCAGTCCATGCTCAGTCACGGTATCAGTGCATGATCAGCCACGTGATCAGTGCATGATCTGTCACAAGATTAGTGTATGATCATCCACGTGATCAGTGCATGGGCAGTCATGTGATCAGTGCATGATATAGACGTGATCAGTGCATGATCAGTGTGATCAGTGCATGATAGCCACGTGATCAGTGCATGATCAGTCACCTGATGGGTGTATGATCATTCACGTGACCTGTACATGGTAGCCACATGATCATTGCATGATCAGCCACGTGAGTAGTGCATGATAGCCACGTGATCAGTGCATGATCAGTCACGTGATCAGTGCATGATCAGTCATGATCAGTGCATGATAGCTACGTGATCAGTGCATGATCAGCCACGTGATCAGTGCATGATCAGCCACGTGATCAGTGCATGATCAGCACGTGATCAGTGCATGTTCAGCCACGTGATCAGTGCATGATAGCCACGTGATCAGTGCATGATCAGCCATGATCAGTGCATGATCAGCCACGTGATCAGTGCATGATAGCCACGTGATCAGTGCATGATCAGCCACGTGATCAGTGCATGATAGTCACGTGATCAGTGCATGATCAGTCACGTGATCAGTGCATGATCAGTCACGTGATCAGTGCATGATCAGCCACGATCAGTGCATGATCAGTCACGTGATCAGTGCATGATCAGCCACGTGATCAGTGCATGATCAGGCACGTGATCAGTGCATGATCAGCCATGATCAGTGCATGATAGCCACGTGATCAGTGCATGATCAGTCACGTGATCAGTGCATGATCAGTCATGGACAGTGCATGATCAGCCACGTGATCAGTGCATGATCAGCCACGTGATCAGTGCATGATCAATTACGCGATCAGTGCATGATCAGTCACGATCAGTACATGGTAGCTCACGTGATCAGTGCTGATCAGCCACGTGATCAGTGCATGATAGCCACGTGATCAGTGCATGATAGCCACGTGATCAGTGCATGATCAGTCATGTGATACGCAGTGATCAGCCACGTGATCAGTATGATAGCCACGTGATCAGTGCATGATAGCCACGTGATCAGTGCATGAGCCACGTGATCAGTGCATGATCAGTCACGTGATCATGTGCATGCAGCCACGTGATCAGTGCATGATGAGCCACGTGATCAGTGCATGATCAATTACGTGATCAGTGCATGATCAGTCACGTGATCAGTACATGATGGTTGCTACGTGATCAGTATGATCAGCCACGTGATCAGTGCATGATAGCCACGTGATCAGTGCATGATCAGTCACTGCATGATCAGCATGATCAGTCACGTGATCAGTGCATGATCATTTACGTGATCAGTGCATGATCAGTCACGTGACCAGTATATGGTTGCTACGTGATCATTCCATGATCAGCCACGTGAGCAGTGCATGATAGCCACGTGATGTGTGCATGAGTCACGTGATCAGTGTATGATCAGCCACGTGATCAGTGCATGATAGCCACGTGATCAGTGCATGATCAGCCACGTGATCAGTGCATGATCAGCCACGTGATCAGTGCATGATATGTCACGTGACAGGTGTGTGATCAGCCACGTGATCAGTGCATGATCAGCCACGATCAGTGCATGATAGCATGTGATCATGATCAGTTACGTGAGCAGTGTATGATCAGCCACGTGATCAGTGCATGGTCAGACACGTGAACAGTGTATGATCAGCCACGTGATCAGTGCATGATAGCCACGTGATCAGTGCATGATCATCACGTGATCAGTGTATGATCAGCCACGTGAACAGTGCATGCTCAGTCACGTGATCTGGGCCTGCTGAGCTGCGTGATTACTGTCTGCTCATCTGCTTGACAATTGCCAGCTGAGCTGCACGATTCCTGCCTGTCATCTGCTTGACAATTGCCAGCTGTGCTGCTAATTCTGCCTGCTCAGCTGCTTGATTATTGCCAGCTGAGCAGCATGATTCCTCACACCTGAGTTCCATGATTATTGCCTGCTGACTGTTTGATTCTGCCTTCAGCTCTTTGTTTATTGCCTCCAGAGGCACATGATCAGTGTATGATAGCAAACATGATCAGCGCATGATCAGTCACATGATCAGCGCCATTAAGTCACGTGATCACTACATGATAGTCATGTGATCAGTCCATGCTCAGTCACGGTATCAGTGCATGATCAGCCACGTGATCAGTGCATGATCTGTCACATGATTAGTGTATGATCATCCACGTGATCAGTGCATGGGCAGTCATGTGATCAGTGCATGATATAGACGTGATCAGTGCATGATCAGTCACGTGATGGGTGCATGATCAGTCACGTGACTGCATGGTAGCTACGTGATCGTGTGCATGATCAGCCACGATCAGTGCATGATAGCCACGTGATCAGTGCATGATCAGTCACGTGATCAGTGCATGATCAGCCACGTGATCAGTGCATGATCAGTCACGTGATCAGTGCATGATCAGCCACGTGATCAGTGCATGATAGCCACGGATCAGTGCATGATCAGTCATGATCAGTGCATGATCAGTCACGTGATCAGTGCATGATCAGCCACGTGATCAGTGCATGATCAGCCACGTGATCAGTGCATGATCAGTCACGTGATCAGTGCATGATCAGTCACGTGATCAGTGCATGATACCACGCGGATTCAGTGTTGATCAGCCACGTGATCAGTGCATGATAGCCACGTGATCAGTGCATGATCAGTTGTGATACGTGTGTGATCAGCCACTGATCAGTGCATGATCAGCCACGTGATCAGTGCATGATCAGTCACGTGATCAGTGCATGATCAGCCACGTGATCAGCACCTCTCAGTCACGTGATCAGTGCATGATCAGCCACGTGATCAGTGCATGATCAGCCACGTGATCAGTGCATGATCAGCCACGTGATCAGTGCATGATCAGCCACGTGATCAGTGCATGATCAGTCACGTGATCAGTGCATGATCAGTCACGTGATCAGTGTATGATCACGTGATCAGTGCATGATCAGCCACGTGATCAGTGCATGATCAGTCACGTGATCAGCATGATCAGCCACGTGATCAGTGCATGATCAGCACGTGATCAGTGCATGATCAGTCACGTGATCAGTGCATGATCAGCCACGTGATCAGTGCATGATCAGCCACGTGATCAGTGCATGATAGCCACGTGATCAGTGCATGATCAGTCACGTGATCAGCATGATCAGTTACGTGATTGTGCGATCAGCCACGTGATCAGTGCATGATCAGCCACGTGATCAGTGCATGATCAATTACGTGCAGTGCATGATCAGCCACGTGATCAGTGCATGGTAGCTACGTGATCAGTGCATGATCAGCCACGTGATCAGTGCATGATCAGCCACGTGATCAGTGCATGATCAGCCACGTGATCAGTGCATGATCAGTCACGTGATCAGTGCATGATCAGTCACGTGATCAGTGCATGATCAGCACGTGATCAGTGCATGTCAGCCACGTGATCAGTGCATGATCAGCCACGTGATCAGTGCATGATCAGTCCACGTGATCAGTATGACTGCCACGTGATCAGTGCATGGTCAGCATGTGATCATGCATGATGCCTGCGTGACAGTGCATGATCAGCCACGTGATCAGTGCATGATAGCCACGTGATCAGTGCATGATCAATCACGTGATCAGTGCATGATCAGTCACGTGACCAGTACATGATAGCCACGTGATCATTGCATGATCAGCCACGTGATCAGTGCATGATAGCCACGTGATCAGTGCATGATAGTCACGTGATCAGTGCATGATCAGCCACGTGACAGTGTGATCAGTCACGTGATCAGTGCATGATAGCCACGATCAGTGCATGATCAGCCATGATCAGTGCATGATAGCCACGTGATCAGTGCATGATCAGTCACGTGATCAGTGCATGATCAGCCACGTGATCAGTGCATGATAGCCACGTGATCAGTGCATGATCAGCCACGTGATCAGTGCATGATCAGTCACGTGATCAGTGATGATCTACGTGATCATGCATGATCAGCCACGTGATCAGTGCATGATAGCCACGTGATCAGTGCATGATCAGCCTGATCAGTGCATGATCAGTCACGTGATCAGTGCGATCATTCACGTGATCAGTGCATGATCAGTCACGTGATCAGTGCATGATAGCCACGTGATCAGTGCATGATCAGCCACGTGATCAGTGCATGATCAGCCACGTGATGTGTGCATGAGTCACGTGATCAGTGCATGATCAGCCACGTGATCAGTGCATGATCCCGTGATCAGTGCATGATCGCCAGTACGATGGGTGCATGATCAGCCACGTGATCAGTGCATGATCAGCCACGTGATCAGTGCATGATAGCCACGTGATCAGTGCATGATCAGCCACGTGATCAGTGCATGATCAGCCACGTGATCAGTGCATGATATCCACGTGATCAGTGCATGACAGCCACGTGATCAGTGCATGAGAGCCACGATCAGTGCATGATCAGTCACGTGATATGTGTGATCAGCCACGTGATCAGTGCATGATGAGCCACGTGATCAGTGCAGGATCAATTACGCGATCAGTGCATGATCAGTCACGTGACCAGTACATGGTTGCCACGTGATCGTTGCATGATCAGCCACGTGAGCAGAGCATGATAGCCACGTGATCAGTGCATGATCAGTCACGTGATCAGTACATGATCAGTCACGTGAACAGTGCATGATCATTTACGAGATCTTTGCATGATCAGTCACGTGACCAGTATATGGTTCTACGTGATCATTCCATGACGAGCCACGTGAGCAGTGCATGATAGCCACGTGATGTGTGCATGAGTTACGTGAGCAGAGTATGATCAGCCACGTGATCAGTGCATGAGTGCCACGTGATCAGTGCATGATATGTCACGTGACAGGTGTGTGATCAGCCACGTGAACAGTGCATGTTCAGCCACGTGATCAGTGCATGATAGCCACGTGATCAGTGCATGATCAGTTACGTGAGCAGTGTATGATCAGCCACGTGATCAGTGCATGGTCAGACACGTGAACAGTGTATGATCAGCCACGTGATCAGTGCATGATATCCAAGTGATCAGTGCATGATCATCACGTGATCAGTGTATGATCAGCCACGTGAACAGTGCATGCTCAGTCACGTGATCTGGGCCTGCTGAGCTGCGTGATTACTGTCTGCTCATCTGCTTGACAATTGCCAGCTGAGCTGCACGATTCCTGCCTGTCATCTGCTTGACAATTGCCAGCTGTGCTGCGGAATTCCTGCCTGCTCAGCTGCTTGATTATTGCCAGCTGAGCAGCATGATTCCTCACACCTGAGTTCCATGATTATTGCCTGCTGACTGTTTGATTCGTGCCTACTCAGCTCTTTGTTTATTGCCTCCAGAGGCACATGATCAGTGTATGATAGCAAACATGATCAGCGCATGATCAGTCACATGATCAGCGCCATTAAGTCACGTGATCACTACATGATAGTCATGTGATCAGTCCATGCTCAGTCACGTATCAGTGCATGATCAGCCACGTGATCAGTGCATGATCTGTCACATGATTAGTGTATGATCATCCACGTGATCAGTGCATGGGCAGTCATGTGATCAGTGCATGATATAGACGTGATCAGTGCATGATCAGTCTCGTGATCAGTGCATGATAGCCACGTGATCAGTGCATGATCAGTCACCTGATGGGTGTATGATCATTCACGTGACCTGTACATGGCTACATGATCAGTGCATGATCAGCCACGTGAGTAGTGCATGATAGCCACGTGATCACTGCATGATCAGTTACGTGATCAGTGCATGATCAGTCATGTGACCAGTACATGGTAGCTGCGTGATCATGGCATGATCAGCCACGTGAGCAGTGCATGATAGCCACGTGATCAGTGCATGATCAGTCACGTGATCAGTGCATGATCAGTCACGTGATCAGTGCATGATCAGCCACGTGATCAGTATGACCAGGCACGTGATCAGTGCATGTCCAGCCACGTGATCAGTGCATGATAGCCACGTGATCAGTGCATGATCAGTCACGTGATCAGTGCATGATCAGTTACGTGATCAGTGCATGATCAGCACGTGATCAGTGCATGATCAGCCACGTGATCAGTGCATGATCAATTACGTGATCAGTGCATGATCAGCCACGTGATAGTGCATGAAGCACGTGATCAGTGCATGATCAGCCACGTGATCAGTGCATGATCAGCCACGTGATCAGTGCATGATAGCCACGTGATCAGTGCATGATCAGCCACGTGATCAGTGCATGATCAGCCACGTGATCAGTGCATGATAGCCACGTGATCAGTGCATGATAGCCACGTGATCAGTGCATGATCAGCCACGTGATCAGTGCATGATCAGCCACGTGATCAGTGCATGATCAGCCACGTGATCAGTGCATGATCAGCCACGTGATCAGTGCATGATCAGTCACGTGATCAGTGCATGATCAGCCACGTGATCAGTGCATGATCAGCCACGTGATCAGTGCATGATCAGCCACGTGATCAGTGCATGATAGCCACGTGATCAGTGCATGATCAGCCACGTGATCAGTGCATGATCAGCCACGTGATCAGTGCATGATAGCTACGTGATCAGTGCATGATCAGCCACGTGATCAGTGCATGATCAGCCACGTGATCAGTGCATGATCAGTCACGTGATCATGCATGATCAGCCACGTGATCAGTGCATGATCAGCCACGTGATCAGTGCATGATCAGTCACGTGATCAGTGCATGATCATCACGTGATCAGCATGGTAGTTACGTGATCAGTGCATGATCAGCCACGTGATCAGTGCATGATAGCCACGTGATCAGTGCATGATCAGTCACGTGATCAGTGCATGATCAGTCACGTGATCAGTGCATGATCAGCCACGTGATCAGTGCATGATCAGTCACGTGATCAGTGCATGATAGCTACGTGATCAGTGCATGATCAGCCACGTGATCAGTGCATGATCAGCCACGTGATCAGTGCATGAGTCACGTGATCAGTGCATGATCAGCCACGTGATCAGTGCATGATCAGCCACGTGATCAGCATGATAGTCACGTGATCAGTGCATGATCAGCCACGTGATCAGTGCATGATCAGCCACGTGATCAGTGCATGATAGCCACGTGATCAGTGCATGATCAGTTACGTGAGCAGTGTGATCAGCCACGTGATCAGTGCATGATATCCACGTGATCAGTGCATGACAGCCACGTGATCAGTGCATGATAGCCACGTGATCAGTGCATGATCAGTCACGTGATACATGTGTGATCAGCCACGTGATCAGTGCATGATGAGCCACGTGATCAGTGCATGATCAATTACGTGATCAGTGCATGATCAGTCACGTGACCAGTACATGGTTGCTACGTGATCGCATGATCAGCCACGTGAGCAGAGCATGATAGCCACGTGATCAGTGCATGATCAGTCACGTGATCAGTACATGATCAGTCACGTGAACAGTGCATGATCATTTACGTGATCTTGCATGATCAGTCACGTGACCAGTATATGGTTGCTACGTGATCATTCCATGACAGCCACGTGAGCAGTGCATGATAGCCACGTGATGTGTGCATGAGTTACGTGAGCAGAGTATGATCAGCCACGTGATCAGTGCATGAGTGCCACGTGATCAGTGCATGATATGTCACGTGACAGGTGTGTGATCAGCCACGTGAACAGTGCATGTTCAGCCACGTGATCAGTGCATGATAGCCACGTGATCAGTGCATGATCAGTTACGTGAGCAGTGTATGATCAGCCACGTGATCAGTGCATGGTCAGACACGTGAACAGTGTATGATCAGCCACGTGATCAGTGCATGATATCCAAGTGATCAGTGCATGATCATCACGTGATCAGTGTATGATCAGCCACGTGAACAGTGCATGCTCAGTCACGTGATCTGGGCCTGCTGAGCTGCGTGATTACTGTCTGCTCATCTGCTTGACAATTGCCAGCTGAGCTGCACGATTCCTGCCTGTCATCTGCTTGACAATTGCCAGCTGTGCTGCGTAATTCCTGCCTGCTCAGCTGCTTGATTATTGCCAGCTGAGCAGCATGATTCCTCACACCTGAGTTCCATGATTATTGCCTGCTGACTGTTTGATTCGTGCCTACTCAGCTCTTTGTTTATTGCCTCCAGAGGCACATGATCAGTGTATGATAGCAAACATGATCAGCGCATGATCAGTCACATGATCAGCGCCATTAAGTCACGTGATCACTACATGATAGTCGTGTGATCAGTCCATGCTCAGTCACGGTATCAGTGCATGATCAGCCACGTGATCAGTGCATGATCTGTCACAAGATTAGTGTATGATCATCCACGTGATCAGTGCATGGCAGTCATGTGATCAGTGCATGATATAGACGTGATCAGTGCATGATCAGTCTCGTGATCAGTGCATGATAGCCACGTGATCAGTGCATGATCAGTCACCTGATGGGTGTATGATCATTCACGTGACCTGTACATGGTAGCTACATGATCATTGCATGATCAGCCACGTGAGTAGTGCATGATAGCCACGTGATCAGTGCATGATCAGTCACGTGATCAGTGCATGATCAGTCATGTGACCAGTACATGGTAGCTGCGCGATCATGGCATGATCAGCCACGTGAGCAGTGCATGATAGCCACGTGATCAGTGCATGATCAGTCACGTGATCAGTGCATGATCAGTCACGTGATCAGTGCATGATCAGCCACGTGATCAGTGCATGACCAGGCACGTGATCAGTGCATGTCCAGCCAAGTGATCAGTGCATGATAGTCACGTGATCAGTGCATGATCAGTCACGTGATCAGTGCATGATCAGTTACGTGATCAGTGCATGATCAGCCACGTGATCAGTGCATGATCAGCCACGTGATCAGTGCATGATCAATTACGTGATCAGTGCATGATCAGTCACGTGACAGTACATGGTAGCTACGTGATCATTGCATGATCAGCCACGTGATCAGTGCATGATAGCCACGTGATCAGTGCATGATAGCCACGTGATCAGTGCATGATCAGTCATGTGATACGTGTGATCAGCCACATGATCAGTGCATGATATCCACGTGATCAGTGCATGACAGCCACGTGATCAGTGCATGAGAGCCACGTGATCAGTGCATGATCAGTCACGTGATACATGTGTGATCAGCCACGTGATCAGTGCATGATGAGCCACGTGATCAGTGCAGGATCAATTACGTGATCAGTGCATGATCAGTCACGTGACCAGTACATGGTTGCTACGTGATCGTTGCATGATCAGCCACGTGAGCAGTGCATGATAGCCACGTGATCAGTGCATGATCAGTCACGTGATCAGTACATGATCAGTCACGTGAACAGTGCATGATCATTTACGTGATCAGTGCATGATCAGTCACGTTACCAGTATATGGTTACTATGATCATTCCATGACGAGCCACGTGAGCAGTGCATGATAGCCACGTGATGTGTGCATGAGCACGTGAGCAGAGTATGATCAGCCACGTGATCAGTGCATGAGTGCCACGTGATCAGTGCATGATATGTCACGTGACAGTGTGTGATCAGCCACGTGAACAGTGCATGTTCAGCCACGTGATCAGTGCATGATAGCCACGTGATCAGTGCATGATCAGTTACGTGAGCAGTGTGCGATCAGCCACGTGATCAGTGCATGGTCAGACACGTGAACAGTGCATGATCAGCCACGTGATCAGTGCATGATATCCAAGTGATCAGTGCATGATCATCACGTGATCAGTGTATGATCAGCCACGTGAACAGTGCATGCTCAGTCACGTGATCTGGGCCTGCTGAGCTGCGTGATTACTGTCTGCTCATCTGCTTGACAATTGCCAGCTGAGCTGCACGATTCCTGCCTGTCATCTGCTTGACAATTGCCAGCTGTGCTGCGTAATCCTGCCTGCTCAGCTGCTTGATTATTGCCAGCTGAGCAGCATGATTCCTCACACCTGAGTTCCATGATTATTGCCTGCTGACTGTTTGATTCGTGCCTACTCAGCTCTTTGTTTATTGCCTCCAGAGGCACATGATCAGTGTATGATAGCAAACATGATCAGCGCATGATCAGTCACATGATCAGCGCCATTAAGTCACGTGATCACTACATGATAGTCATGTGATCAGTCCATGCTCAGTCACGGTATCAGTGCATGATCAGCCACGTGATCAGTGCATGATCTGTCACATGATTAGTGATGATCATCCACGTGATCAGTGCATGGGCAGTCATGTGATCAGTGCATGATATAGACGTGATCAGTGCATGATCAGTCACGTGATCAGTGCATGATAGCCACGTGATCAGTGCATGATCAGTCACCTGATGGGTGCATGATCATTCACGTGACCTGTACATGGTAGCTACATGATCATTGCATGATCAGCCACGTGAGTAGTGCATGATAGCCACGTGATCAGTGCATGATCAGTCACGTGATCAGTGCATGATCAGTCATGTGACCGGTATATGGTAGCTGCGTGATCATGCATGATCAGCCACGTGAGCAGTGCATGATAGCCACGTGATCAGTGCATGATCAGACACGTGATCAGTGCATGATCAGCCACGTGATCAGTGCATGATCAGCCACGTGATCAGTGCATGATCAGCACGTGATCAGTGCATGTTCAGCCACGTGATCAGTGCATGATCAGCCACGTGATCAGTGCATGATCAGTCACGTGATCAGTGCATGATCAGCCACGTGATCAGTGCATGATCAGGCACGTGATCAGTGGCATCAGCCACGTGATCAGTGCATGATATCCACGCGATCAGTGCATGATCATCACGTGATCAGTGTATGATCAGCCACGTGAACAGTGCATGATCAGTCACGTGATCTGGGCCTGCTGAGCTGCGTGATTACTGTCTGCTCATCTGCTTGACAATTGCCAGCTGAGCTGCACGATTCCTGCCTGTCATCTGCTTGACAATTGCCAGCTGTGCTGCGTAATTCCTGCCTGCTCAGCTGCTTGATTATTGCCAGCTGAGCAGCATGATTCCTCACACCTGTGTTCCATGATCATTGCCTGCTGACTGTTTGATTCGTGCCTACTCAGCTCGTTTATTGCCTCCAGAGGCACATGATCAGTGTATGATAGCAAACATGATCAGCGCATGATCAGTCACATGATCAGTGCCATTAAGTCACGTGATCACTACATGATAGTCATGTGATCAGTCCATGCTCAGTCACGGTATCAGTGCATGATCAGCCACGTGATCAGTGCATGATCTGTCACGTGATTAGTGTATGATCATCCACGTGATCAGTGCATGGCAGTCATGTGATCAGTGCATGATATAGACGTGAACAGTGCATGATCAGTCTCGTGATCAGTGCATGATCAGTCACGTGATCATGTGTGATCAGCCACGTGATCAGTGCATGATCAGCACATGATCAGTGCATGATCAATTACGTGATCAGTGCATGATCAGCCACGTGATCAGTGCATGATAGCCACGTGATCAGTGCATGATCAGTCACGTGATCAGTGCATGATCAGCCACGTGATCAGTGCATGATCAGCCACGTGATCAGTGCATGATCAGCCACGTGATCAGTGCATGATCAGTCACGTGATCAGTGCATGATCAGTCACGTGATCAGTGCATGATAGCACGTGATCAGTCATGATCAGCCACGTGATCAGTGCATGATAGCCACGTGATCAGTGCATGATCAGTCACGTGATCAGTGCATGATCAGTTCACGTGATCAGTGCATGATCAGCCACGTGATCAGTGCATGATCAGCCACATGATCAGTGCATGATCAATTACGTGATCAGTGCATGATCAGTCACGTGACCAGCATGTAGCCACGTGATCAGCCTGATCAGCCACGTGATCAGTGCATGATAGCCACGTGATCAGTGCATGATAGCCACGTGATCAGTGCATGATCAGTCATGTGATACGTGTGTGATCAGCCACGTGATCAGTGCATGATATCCACGTGATCAGTGCATGACAGCCACGTGATCAGTGCATGAGAGCCACGTGATCAGTGCATGATCAGTCACGTGATACATGTGTGATCAGCCACGTGATCAGTGCATGATGCCACGTGATCAGTGCAGGATCAATTACGTGATCAGTGCATGATCAGTCACGTGACCAGTACATGGTTGCACGTGATCGTTGCATGATCAGCCACGTGAGCAGAGCATGATAGCCACGTGTCAGTGCATGATCAGTCACGTGATCAGTACATGATCAGTCACGTGAACAGTGCATGATCATTTACGTGATCTTTGCATGATCAGTCACGTGACCAGTATATGGTTGCTACGTGATCATTCCATGACGAGCCACGTGAGCAGTGCATGATAGCCAAGTGATGTGTGCATGAGTTACGTGAGCAGAGTATGATCAGCCACGCGATCAGTGCATGAGTGCCACGTGATCAGTGCATGATATGTCACGTGACAGGTGTGTGATCAGCCACGTGAACAGTGCATGTTCAGCCACGTGATCAGTGCATGATAGCCACGTGATCAGTGTATGATCAGCCACGTGATCAGTGCATGGTCAGACACGTGAACAGTGTATGATCAGCCACGTGATCAGTGCATGATATCCAAGTGATCAGTGCATGATCATCACGTGATCAGTGTATGATCAGCCACGTGAACAGTGCATGCTCAGTCACGTGATCTGGGCCTGCTGAGCTGCGTGATTACTGTCTGCTCATCTGCTTGACAATTGCCAGCTGAGCTGCACGATTCCTGCCTGTCATCTGCTTGACAATTGCCAGCTGTGCTGCGTAATTCCTGCCTGCTCAGCTGCTTGATTATTGCCAGCTGAGCAGCATGATTCCTCACACCTGAGTTCCATGATTATTGCCTGCTGACTGTTTGATTCGCGTCTACTCAGCTCTTTGTTTATTGCCTCCAGAGGCACATGATCAGTGTATGATAGCAAACATGATCAGCGCATGATCAGTCACATGATCAGCGCCATTAAGTCACGTGATCACTACATGATAGTCATGTGATCAGTCCATGCTCAGTCACGTTATCAGTGCATGATCAGCCACGTGATCAGTGCATGATCTGTCACAAGATTAGTGTATGATCATCCACGTGATCAGTGCACGGGCAGTCATGTGATCAGTGCATGATATAGACGTGAACAGTGCATGATCAGTCTCGTGATCAGTGCATGATAGCCACGTGATCAGTGCATGATCAGTCACCTGATGGGTGTATGATCATTCACGTGACCTGTACATGGTAGCTACATGATCATTGCATGATCAGCCACGTGAGTAGTTCATGATAGCCACGTGATCACTGCATGATCAGTCACGTGATCAGTGCATGATCAGTCATGTGACCAGTACATGGTAGCTGCGCGATCAGCGGCATGATCAGCCACGTGAGCAGTGCATGATAGCCACGTGATCAGTGCATGATCAGACGTGATCAGTGCATGATCAGTCACGTGATCAGTGCATGATCAGCCACGTGATCAGTGCATGATCAGGCACGCGATCAGTGTATGTCCAGCCAAGTGATCAGTGCATGATAGCCACGTGATCAGTGCATGATCAGTCACGTGATCAGTGCATGATCAGTTATGATCAGTGTATGATCAGCCACGTGATCAGTGCATGATCAGCCACGTGATCAGTGCATGATCAATTACGCGATCAGTGCATGATCAGTCACGTGATCAGTACATGGTAGCCACGTGATCATTGCCTGATCAGCCACGCGATCAGTGCATGATAGCCACGTGATCAGTGCATGATAGCCACGTGATCAGTGCATGATCAGTCACGTGATAATGGGTGGCGATCAGCCACGTGATCAGTGCATGATAGCCACGTGATCAGTGCATGATCAGCCACGTGATCAGTGCATGAGAGCCACACGGGATCAGTGCATGATCATCACGTGTACATGTGCATCAGCCACGTGATCAGTGCATGATGAGCCACGGGATCAGTGCATGATCAGTTACGTGATCAGTGCATGATCAGTCACGCGACCAGTGCATGGTAGCTACGCGATCGTGCATGATCAGCCACGTGATCAGTGCATGATATCCACGTGATCAGTGCATGATCAGTCACGTGATCAGTGCATGATCAGCCACGTGAACAGTGCATGCTCAGTCACGTGATCTGGGCCTGCTGAGCTGCGTGATTACTGTCTGCTCATCTGCTTGACAATTGCCAGCTGAGCTGCACGATTCCTGCCCGTCATCTGCTTGACAATTGCCAGCTGTGCTGCGATTCCTGCCTGCTCAGCTGCTTGATTATTGCCAGCTGAGCAGCATGATTCCTCACACCTGAGTTCCATGATTATTGCCTGCTGACTGTTTGATTCGTGCCTACTCAGCTCTTTGTTTATTGCTCCAGAGGCACATGATCAGTGTATGATAGCAAACATGATCAGCGCATGATCAGTCACATGATCAGCGCCATTAAGTCACGTGATCACTACATGATAGTCATGTGATCAGTCCATGCTCAGTCACGGTATCAGTGCATGATCAGCCACGTGATCAGTGCATGATCTGTCACAAGATTAGTGTATGATCATCCACGTGATCAGTGCACGGGCAGTCATGTGATCAGTGCATGATATAGACGCGAACAGTGCATGATCAGTCTCGTGATCAGTGCATGATAGCCACGTGATCAGTGCATGATCAGTCACCTGATGGGTGTATGATCAGTCACGTGACCTGTGCATGGTCAGCCACGTGATCAGTGCATGATCAGCCACGTGAGTAGTTCATGATAGCCACGTGATCACTGCATGATCAGTCACGTGATCAGTGCATGATCAGCCACGTGATCAGTGCATGATAGCCACGGGATCAGTGCATGATCAGCCACGCGATCAGTGCATGATCAGCCACGTGATCAGTGCATGATCAGCCACGTGATCAGTGCATGATAGCCACGTGATCAGTGTATGACCAGCCACGTGATCAGTGCATGATAGCCACGTGATCAGTGCATGATCAGTCACGTGATCAGCATGATCAGTTACGTGATCAGTGTATGATCAGCCACGGATCAGTGCATGATCAGCCACATGATCAGTGCATGATCAATTACGCGATCAGTGCATGATCAGTCACGCGACCAGTACATGGTAGCTACGGGATCATTGCCTGATCAGCCACGTGATCAGTGCATGATAGCCACGTGATCAGTGCATGATAGCCACGTGATCAGTGCATGATCAGTCATGTGATCACGTGTGATCAGCCACGTGATCAGTGCATGATAGCCACGTGATCAGTGCATGAGAGCCACGTGATCAGTGCATGATCAGTCACGTGATACATGTGTGATCAGCCACGTGATCAGTGCATGATGAGCCACGTGATCAGTGCAGGATCAATTACGTGATCAGTGCATGATCAGTCACGTGACCAGTACATGGTTGCTACGTGATCGCTGCATGATCAGCCACGTGAGCAGAGCATGATAGCCACGGTCAGTGCATGATCAGTCACGTGATCAGTACATGATCAGTCACGTGAACAGCATGATCATTTACGTGATCTTTGCATGATCAGTCACGCTACCAGTATATGGTTGCTACGTGATCATTCCATGACGAGCCACGTGAGCAGTGCATGATAGCCACGGATGTGTGCATGAGTTACGTGAGCAGAGTATGATCAGCCACGTGATCAGTGCATGAGTGCCACGTGATCAGTGCATGATATGTCACGTGACAGGTGTGCATGATCAGCCACGTGAACAGTGCATGTTCAGCCACGTGATCAGTGCATGATAGCCACGTGAGCAGTGCATGATCAGCCACGTGATCAGTGCATGATCAGCCACGTGAACAGTGTATGATCAGCCACGTGATCAGTGCATGATATCCAAGCGATCAGTGCATGATCATCACGCGATCAGTGTATGATCAGCCACGTGAACAGTGCATGCTCAGTCACGTGATCTGGGCCCGCTGAGCTGCGTGATTACTGTCTGCTCATCTGCTTGACAATTGCCAGCTGAGCTGCACGATTCCTGCCCGTCATCTGCTTGACAATTGCCAGCTGTGCTGCGTAATTCCTGCCTGCTCAGCTGCTTGATTATTGCCAGCTGAGCAGCATGATTCCTCACACCTGAGTTCCATGATTATTGCCTGCTGACTGTTTGATTCGTGCCTACTCAGCTCTTTGTTTATTGCCTCCAGAGGCACATGATCAGTGTATGATAGCAAACATGATCAGCGCATGATCAGTCACATGATCAGCGCCATTAAGTCACGTGATCACTACATGATAGTCATGTGATCAGTCCATGCTCAGTCACGGTATCAGTGCATGATCAGCCACGTGATCAGTGCATGATCTGTCACAAGATTAGTGTATGATCATCCACGTGATCAGTGCACGGGCAGTCATGTGATCAGTGCATGATATAGACGTGAACAGTGCATGATCAGTCTCGTGATCAGTGCATGATAGCCACGTGATCAGTGCATGATCAGTCACCTGATGGGTGTATGATCATTCACGTGACCTGTACATGGTAGCTACATGATCATTGCATGATCAGCCACGTGAGTAGTTCATGATAGCCACGTGATCACTGCATGATCAGTCACGTGATCAGTGCATGATCAGTCATGTGACCAGTACATGGTAGGTGCGTGATCATGGCATGATCAGCCACGTGAGCAGTGCATGATAGCCACGTGATCAGTGCATGATCAGACACGAGATCAGTGCATGATCAGTCACGTGATCAGTGCATGATCAGCCACGTGATCAGTGCATGACCAGGCACGCGATCAGTGTATGTCCAGCCAAGTGATCAGTGCATGATAGCCACGCGATCAGTGCATGATCAGTCACGTGATCAGTGCATGATCAGTCGTGATCAGTGTGATCAGCCACGTGATCAGTGCATGATCAGCCACATGATCAGTGCATGATCAATTACGTGATCAGTGCATGATCAGTCACGTGACCAGTGCATGGTAGCTACGTGATCATTGCCTGATCAGCCACGTGATCAGTGCATGATAGCCACGTGATCAGTGCATGATAGCCACGTGATCAGTGCATGATCAGTCATGTGATACGTGTGATCAGCCACGCAGTGCATGATATCCACGTGATCAGTGCATGACAGCCACGTGATCAGTGCATGAGAGCCACGTGATCAGTGCATGATCAGTCACGTGATACATGCGTGATCAGCCACGTGATCAGTGCATGATGAGCCACGATCAGTGCAGGATCAATTACGTGATCAGTGCATGATCAGTCACGTGACCAGTACATGGTTGCTACGTGATCGCTGCATGATCAGCCACGTGAGCAGAGCATGATAGCCACGTGGTCAGTGCATGATCAGTCACGTGATCAGTACATGATCAGTCACGTGAACAGTGCATGATCATTTACGTGATCTTTGCATGATCAGTCACGTTACCAGTATATGGTTGCTACGCGATCATTCCATGACGAGCCACGTGAGCAGTGCATGATAGCCACGCGATGTGCATGAGTTACGTGAGCAGAGTATGATCAGCCACGTGATCAGTGCATGAGTGCCACGCGATCAGTGCATGATATGTCACGTGACAGGTGTGTGATCAGCCACGTGAACAGTGCATGTTCAGCCACGTGATCAGTGCATGATAGCCACGTGATCAGTGCATGATCAGCCACGTGATCAGTGCATGATCAGACACGTGAACAATGATCAGCCACGTGATCAGTGCATGATATCCAGTGATCAGCGATCATCACGTGATCAGTGTATGATCAGCCACGTGAACAGTGCATGCTCAGTCACGTGATCTGGGCCTGCTGAGCTGCGTGATTACTGTCTGCTCATCTGCTTGACAATTGCCAGCTGAGCTGCACGATTCCTGCCTGTCATCTGCTTGACAATTGCCAGCTGTGCTGCGAATTCCTGCCTGCTCAGCTGCTTGATTATTGCCAGCTGAGCAGCATGATTCCTCACACCTGAGTTCCATGATTATTGCCTGCTGACTGTTTGATTCGTGCCTACTCAGCTCTTTGTTTATTGCCCCCAGAGGCACATGATCAGTGTATGATAGCAAACATGATCAGCGCATGATCAGTCACATGATCAGCGCCATTAAGTCACGTGATCACTACATGATAGTCATGTGATCAGTCCATGCTCAGTCACGGTATCAGTGCATGATCAGCCACGTGATCAGTGCATGATCTGTCACAAGATTAGTGTATGATCATCCACGCGATCAGTGCACGGGCAGTCATGTGATCAGTGCATGATATAGACGTGAACAGTGCATGATCAGTCTCGTGATCAGTGCATGATAGCCACGTGATCAGTGCATGATCAGTCACCTGATGGGTGTATGATCATTCACGTGACTCAGTACATGGTAGCTACATGATCATTGCATGATCAGCCACGTGAGTAGTTCATGATAGCCACGTGATCAGTGCATGATCAGTCACGTGATCAGTGCATGATCAGTCACGTGACCAGCTACATGGTACGCGCGATCATGGCATGATCAGCCACGTGAGCAGTGCATGATAGCCACGTGATCAGTGCATGATCAGACACTGCAGATCAGTGCATGATCAGTCACGTGATCAGTGCATGATCAGCCACGGATCAGTGCATGACCAGGCACGTGATCAGTGTATGTCAGCCAAGTGATCAGTGCATGATAGCCACGTGATCAGTGCATGATCAGTCACGTGATCAGTGCATGATCAGTTATGTGATCAGTGTATGATCAGCCACGTGATCAGTGCATGATCAGTCACATGATCAGCATGATCATCATTACGTGATCATGCATGATCAGTCACGTGACAGTATATGGTAGCTACGTGATCATTGCCTGATCAGCCACGTGATCAGTGCATGATAGCCACGTGATCAGTGCATGATAGCCACGTGATCAGTGCATGATCAGTCATGTGATACGTGGTGATCAGCCACGTGATCAGTGCATGATAGCCACGTGATCAGTGCATGACAGCCACGTGATCAGTGCATGAGAGCCACGTGATCAGTGCATGATCAGTCACGATACATGTGTGATCAGCCACGTGATCAGTGCATGATGAGCCACGTGATCAGTGCAGGATCAATCACGTGATCAGTGCATGATCAGTCACGTGACCAGTACATGGTTAAGCCATGTGATCGCTGCATGATCAGCCACGCGGAGCAGAGCATGATAGCCACGTGGTCAGTGCATGATCAGTCACGTGATCAGTACATGATCAGTCACGTGAACAGTGCATGATCATTTACGTGATTCTTTACGATCAGTCACGCTACCAGTATGTTGTTGCCACTGTGATCATTGCATGATCGAGC
>NW_026894933.1:0-52783 GCF_032452875.1 Bos javanicus
GATCATGCACAGATCACGTGACTGATCATGTACTGATCACGCGGCTGATCATGCACTGATCACGTGGCTGATCATGCTCATTCACGTGGCTGATCATGCAACGATCACGCAGTGGCAACATGCACTGATCACGTGGACTGATCATGCACTGATCACGAATTGATCATGCACTGATCACGTGGCTCATCATGCACTGATCACGTGGCTGATCACACTGATCACGTGACTGATCATGCACTGATCCCGGCTGATCATGCACTGATCACGTGATCATGCACTGATCACGTGGATATCATGCACTGATCATAAATCATGCACTGATCACGTGACTGATCATGCACTGATCACGTGGATCATGCACTGATCACGTGGCTGATCATGCACTGATCACGTGGCTGATCATGCACTGATCACGTGGCTGATCATGCACTGATCACGTGGCTGATCATGCACTGATCACGTGGCTGATCATGCACTGATCACGTGACTGATCATGCACTGATCACGTGTCTGATCATGCACTGATCACGTGGCTATCATGCACTGCTCACGTGGCTGATCATGCCATGATCACGCAGCTACCATGTACTGGTCACATGACTGATCATGCACTGATCACGTGACTGATCATGCACTGATCACGTGGCTATCATGCACTACTCACGTGGCTGATCATGCAATGATCATGTAGCTACATGTACAGGTCACGTGAATGATCATACACCCATCAGGTGACTGATCATGCACTGATCACGTGGCTATCATGCACTGATCACGAGACTGATCATGCACTGATCACGTCTATATCATGCACTGATCACATGACTGCATGCACTGATCACGTGGATGATCATACACTAATCTTGTGACAGATCATGCACTGATCACGTGGCTGATCATGCACTGATACCGTGACTGAGCATGGACTGATCACATGACTATCATGTAGTGATCACGTGACTTATCATGCTGATCATGTGACTGATCATGCGCTGATCATGTTTGCTATCATACACTGATCATGTGCCTCTGGAGGCAATAAACAAAGAGCTGAGTAGGCACGAATCAAACAGTCAGCAGGCAATAATCATGGAACTCAGGTGTGAGGAATCATGCTGCTCAGCTGGCAATAATCAAGCAGCTGAGCAGGCAGGAATTACGCAGCACAGCTGGCAATTGTCAAGCAGATGACAGGCAGGAATCGTGCAGCTCAGCTGGCAATTGTCAAGCAGATGAGCAGACAGTAATCACGCAGCTCAGCAGGCCCAGATCACGTGACTGAGCATGCACTGTTCACGTGGCTGATCATACACTGATCACGTGATGATCATGCACTGATCACTTGGATATCATGCACTGATCACGTGGCTGATCATACACTGTTCACGTGTCTGACCATGCACTGATCACGTGGCTGATCATACACTGCTCACGTAACTGATCATGCACTGATCACGTGGCTATCATGCACTGATCACGTGGCTGAACATGCACTGTTCACGTGGCTGATCACACACCTGTCACGTGACATATCATGCACTGATCACGTGGCACTCATGCACTGATCACGTGGCTGATCATACCTGCTGCGTAACTCATGCACACATCACGTGGCTATCATGCACTGCTCGGCTCACACAATGATCACGAGCTACCATATACTGGTCACGTGACTGATCATGCACTGATCACGTAAATGATCATGCACTGTTCACGTGACTGATCATGTACTGATCACGTGACTGATCATGCACTGATCACGTGGCTATCATGCACTGCTCACGTGGCTGATCATGCAACGATCACGTAGCAACCATGTACTGGTCACGTGACTGATCATGCACTGATCACGTAATTGATCATGCACTGATCACGTGGCTATCATGCACTGATCACGTGGCTGATCACACATGATCACGTGACTGATCATGCACTGATCACGTGGCTATCATGCACTGATCACGTGGCTGTCATGCACTGATCACGTGGATATCATGCACTGATCACGTGGCTGATCACACATGATCATGACTGATCATGCACTGATCACGTGGCTATCATGCACTGATCACGTGGCTATCATGCACTGATCACGTGGCTGATCATGCATGATCACGACTACCATGTACTGGTCACGTGACTGATCATGCACTGATCACGTGACTGATCATGCACTGATCACGTGGCTGTCATGCACTACTCACGGCTGATCATGCACTGATCATGTAGCTATCATGCACTGATCACGTGACTGATCATGCACTGATCACGTGACTGATCATGCACTGATCACATGACTGCATGCACTGATCACGTGGATGATCATACACTAATCACGTGACAGATCATGCACTGATCACGTGGCTGATCATGCACTGATACCGTGACTGAGCATGGACTGATCACATGACTATCATGTAGTGATCACGTGACTTAATGGCGCTGATCATGTGACTGATCATGCGCTGATCATGTTTGCTATCATACACTGATCATGTGCCTCTGGAGGCAATAAACAAAGAGCTGAGTAGGCACGAATCAAACAGTCAGCAGGCATAATCATGGAACTCAGGTGAGGAATCATGCTGCTCAGCTGGCAATAATCAAGCAGCTGAGCAGGCAGGAATTACGCAGCACAGCTGGCAATTGTCAAGCAGATGACAGGCAGGAATCGTGCAGCTCAGCTGGCAATTGTCAAGCAGATGAGCAGACAGTAATCACGCAGCTCAGCAGGCCCAGATCACGTGACTGAGCATGCACTGTTCACGTGGCTGATCACACTGATCACGTGATGATCATGCACTGATCACTTGGATATCATGCACTGATCACGTGGCTGATCATACACTGTTCACGTGTCTGACCATGCACTGATTACGTGGCTGATCATACACTGCTCACGTAACTGATCATGCACTGATCACGTGGCTATCATGCACTGATCACGTGGCTGAACATGCACTGTTCACGTGGCTGATCACACACCTGTCACGTGACATATCATGCACTGATCACGTGGCACTCATGCACTGATCACGTGGCTGATCATACTCTGCTCACGTAACTCATGCACACATCACGTGGCTAACATGCACTGCTCACGTGGCTCGTCATGGAATGATCACGTAGCAACCGTATACTGGTAACGTGACTGATCATGCAAAGATCACGTAAATGATCATGCACTGTTCACGTGACTGATCATGTACTGATCACGTGACTGATCGACACTGAACACGTGGCTATCATGCTCTGCTCACGTGGCTGATCATGCAACGATCACGTAGCAACCATGTACTGGTCACGTGACTGATCATGCACTGATCACGTAACTGATCCTGCACTGATCACGTGGCTCATCATGCACTGATCACGTGGCTGATCACACATGATCACGTGACTGATCATGCACTGATCCGTGGCTCATGCACTGATCACGTGGCTGTCATGCACTGATCACGTGGATATCATGCACTGATCATGTGGCTGATCATGCACACGTATCACATGACTGATCATGCACTGATCACGTGGCTATCATGCACTGATCACGTGGCTATCATGCACTGATCACGTGGCTTATCAGGCAATGATCACGTAGCTACCATGTACTGGTCACGTGACTGATCATGCACTGAGCAAGTAATTGATCATGCACTGATCATGTGGCTGATCATGCACTGATCACGTGGCTGATCATACACTGATCACATAACTGAACATGCACTGATCACGTGACTGATCATGCACTGATCACGTGGCTATCATGCACTGATCACTTGGCTGGACATACACTGATCACGTGCCTGGTCATGCACTGATCACGTGGCTGATCATGCACTGATCACGTGACTGATCATGCACTGATCTCGTGTCTGATCATGCACTGATCACGTGGCTATCATGCACTGCTCACGTGGCTGATCATGCCATGATCACGCAGCTACCATGTACTGGTCACATGACTGATCATGCACTGATCACGTGACTGATCATGCAGTGATCACGTGGCTATCATGAACTACTCACGTGGCTGATCATGCAATGATCATGTAGCTACCATGTACAGGTCACGTGAATGATCATACACCCATCAGGTGACTGATCATGCACTGATCACGTGGCTATCATGCACTGATCACGAGACTGATCATGCACTGTTCACGTCTATATCATGCACTGATTACATGACTGCCCGTGCACTGATCACGTGGATGATCATACACTAATCTTGTGACAGATCATGCACTGATCACGTGGCTGATCATGCACTGATACCGTGACTGAGCATGGACTGATCACATGACTATCATGTAGTGATCACGTGACTTAATGGCGCTGATCATGTGACTGATCATGCGCTGATCATGTTTGCTATCATACACTGATCATGTGCCTCTGGAGGCAATAAACAAAGAGCTGAGTAGGTACGAATCAAACAGTCAGCAGGCAATAATCATGGAACACAGGTGTGAGGAATCATGCTGCTCAGCTGGCAATAATCAAGCAGCTGAGCAGGCAGGAATTACGCAGCACAGCTGGCAATTGTCAAGCAGATGACAGGCAGGAATCGTGCAGCTCAGCTGGCAATTGTCAAGCAGATGAGCAGACAGTAATCACGCAGCTCAGCAGGCCCAGATCACGTGACTGAGCATGCACTGTTCACGTGGCTGATCACACTGATCACGTGATGATCATGCACTGATCACTTGGATATCATGCTCTGATCACGTGGCTGATCATGCAATGATCACGTAGCTAACCATGCACTGATCACGTGGCTGATCATGCACTGATCACGTAACTGATCCTGCACTGATCACGTGGCTATCATGCACTGATCACGTGGCTGATCATGCACTGTTCACGTGGCTGATCACACACCTGTCACGTGACATATCATGCACTGATCACGTGGCTCTCATGCACTGATCACGTGGCTGATCATACTCTGCTCACGTAACTCATGCACTGATCACGTGGCTATCATGCACTGATCACGTGGCTCATGGAATGATCACGTAGCAACCATATACTGGTAACGTGACTGATCATGCAAAGATCACGTAAATGATCACACACTGATCACGTGACTGATCATGCACTGATCACGTGGCTGATCATGCACTGATCACGTGGCTGATCATGCACTGATCATGTGACTGATCATGCAATGATCACGTAGCTACCATGTACTGGTCACGTGACTGATCATGCACTGATCACCAATTGATCCTGCACTGATCACGTGGCTCATCATGCACTGATCACGCATGGATCATGCACATGATCACGTGATGATCATGCACTGATCCCGTGGTCATGCACTGATCACGTGGCTGTCATGCACTGATCACGTGGCTGATCATGCACTGATCACGCATATCATGCACTGATCACGTGGCTGATCACTATCACATGACTGATCGCGTATGATCACGGCATCACCACTGATTACGCATTACCATGCACTGATCATGTGGCTGATCAGGCAATGATCACAGCTACCATGTACTGGTCACGTGACTGATCATGCACTGATCACGTGGCTGATCATGCACTGATCACGTGGCTGATCATGCACTGATCACGTAGCTGATCATACACTGATCACGTGACTGATCATGCACTGATCACGTGGCTGATCATGCACTGATCACTTGGCTGGACATACACTGATCTCGTGCCTGGTCATGCACTGATCACGTGGCTGATCATGCAATGATCATGTAGCTACCATGTACAGGTCACGTAAATGATCATACACCCATCAGGTGACTGATCATGCACTGATCACGTGGCTATCATGCACGGATCACGAGACTGATCATGCACTGTTCACGTCTATATCATGCACTGATTACATGACTGCATGTGCACTGATCACGTGGATGATCATACACTAGTCTGTGACAGATCATGCACTGATCACGTGGCTGATCATGCACTGATACCATGACTGAGCATGGACTGATCACATGACTAACATGTAGTGATCACGTGATTTAATGGCGCTGATCATGTGACTGATCATGCGCTGATCATGTTTGCTATCATACACTGATCATGTGCCTCTGGAGGCAATAAACAAAGAGCTGAGTAGGCACGAATCAAACAGTCAGCAGGCAATAATCATGGAACTCAGGTGTGAGGATCATGCTGCTCAGCTGGCAATAATCAAGCAGCTGAGCAGGCAGGAATTACACAGCACAGCTGGCAATTGTCAAGCAGATGACAGGTAGGAATCGTGCAGCTCAGCTGGCAATTGTCAAGCAGATGAGCAGACAGTAATCACGCAGCTCAGCAGGCCCAGATCACGTGACTGAGCATGCACTGTTCACGTGGCTGATCATACACTGATCACGTGATGATCATGCACTGATCACTTGGATATCATGCACTGATCACGTGCTGACCATGCACTGATCACGTGGCTGATCATACACTGCTCACGTAACTGATCATGCACTGATCACGTGGCTATCATGCACTGATCACGTGGCTGAACATGCACTGTTCACGTGGCTGATCACACACCTGTCACGTGACATATCATGCACTGATCACGTGGCACTCATGCACTGATCACGTGGCTGATCATACTCTGCTCACGTAACTCATGCACACATCACGTGGCTATCATGCACTGCTCACGTGGCTCGTCATGGAATGACGTAGCAACCATATATTGGTAACGTGACTGATCATGCAAAGATCACGTAAATGATCATGCACTGTTCACGTGACTGATCATGTACTGATCACGTGACTGATCATGCACTGACCACGTGGCTATCATGCTCTGCTCACGTGGCTGATCATGCAAAGATCACGAGCAACCATGTACTGGTCACGTGACTGATCATGCACTGATCACGTAATTGATCCTGCACTGATCACGTGGCTCATCATGCACTGATCACGTGGCTGATCACACATGTATCACGTGGACTGATCATGCACTGGTCCCGTGGCTCTCATGCACTGATCACGGATATCATGCACTGATCACGTGGCTGATCACACACGTATCACATGACTGATCATGCACGTATCACGTGACTGATCATGCACTGATCACGTGGCTATCATGCACTGATCATGTGGCTGATCAGGCAATGATCACGTAGCTACCATGTACTGGTCACGTGACTGATCATGCACTGAGCACGTAATTGATCATGCACTGATCATGTGGCTGATCATGCACTGACTCACGTGGCTGATCATACACTGTTCATCATGAACTGGGATCCTGCACTGATCACGTGACTGATCATGCACTGATCACGTGGCTATCATGCACTGATCACTTGGCTGATACACTGATCATGCCTGATCATGCACTGATCACGTGGCTGATCATGCACTGATCACGTGACTGATCATGCACTGATCTCGTGTCTGATCATGCACTGATCACGTGGCTATCATGCACTGCTCACGTGGCTGAACATGCCATGGTCACGCAGCTACCATGTACTGGTCACATGACTGATCATGCACTGATCACGTGACTGATCATGCAGTGATCACGTGGCTATCATGAACTACTCACGTGGCTGATCATGCAATGATCATAGCTACCATGTACAGGTCACGTGAATGATCATACACCCATCAGGTGACTGATCATGCACTGATCACGTGGCTATCATGCACTGATCACGAGACTGATCATGCACTGTTCACGTCTATATCATGCACTGATTACATGACTGCGTGCACTGATCACGTGGATGATCATACACTAATCTTGTGACAGATCATGCACTGATCACGTGGCTGATCATGCACTGATACCATGACTGATCATGGACTGATCACATGACTATCATGTAGTGATCACGTGACTTAATGGCGCTGATCATGTGACTGATCATGCGCTGATCATGTTTGCTATCATACACTGATCATGTGCCTCTGGACAATAAACAAAGAGCTGAGTAGGCACGAATCAAACAGTCAGGAGGCAATAATCATGGAACTCAGGTGTGAGGAATCATGCTGCTCAGCTGGCAATAATCAAGCAGCTGAGCAGGCAGGAATTACGCAGCACAGCTGGCAATTGTCAAGCAGATGACAGGCAGGAATCGTGCAGCTCAGCTGGCAATTGTCAAGCAGATGAGCAGACAATCACGCAGCTAGCAGGCCCAGATCACGTGACTGAGCATGCACTGTTCACGTGGCTGATCATACACTGATCACGTGATGATCATGCACTGATCACTTGGATATCATGCACTGATCACGTGGCTGATCATACACTGTTCACGTGTCTGACCATGCACTGATCACGTGGCTGATCATACACTGCTCACGTAACTGATCATGCACTGATCACGTGGCTATCATGCACTGATCACGTGGCTGAACATGCACTGTTCACGTGGCTGATCACACACCTGTCACGTGACATATCATGCACTGATCACGTGGCACTCATGCACTGATCACGTGGCTGATCATACTCTGCTCACGTAACTCATGCACACATCACGTGGCTATCATGCACTGCTCACGTGGCTCGTCATGGAATGATCACGTAGCAACCATATACTGGTAACGTGACTGATCATGCAAAGATCACGTAAATGATCATGCACTGTTCACGTGACTGATCATGTACTGATCACGTGACTGATCATGCACTGACCAAGTGGCTATCAAGCCTGCTCACGTGGCTGATCATGCAACGATCACGTGGCAACCATGTACTGGTCACGTGACTGATCATGCACTGATCACGTAATTGATCCTGCACTGATCACGGCTCATCATGCACTGATCACGTGGCTGATCACACATATCACGTGACTGATCATGCACTGATCCCGTGGCTCTCATGCACTGATCACGCTGTCATGCACTGATCACGTATCATGCACTGATCACGTGGCTGATCACACACGATCACATGACTGATCATGCACTGATCACGTGGCTATCATGCACTGATCACGTGGCTATCATGCACTGATCACGTGGTTGATCAATGCAATGATCACGTAGCTACCATGTACTGGTCACGTGACTGATCATGCACTGATCACGTGACTGATCATGCACTGATCACGTGTCTGACTGTGTCATGCACTGATCACGTGGCTATCATGCACTGATCACATGGCTGATCATGCACTGATCACGTAGCTATCATGCACTGATCACGTGACTGATCATGCACTGATCACGTGACTGATCATGCACTGATCACGTGGCTATCATGCACTGATCACTGAGTCATGCACTGATCACGTGACTGATCATGCACTGATCACGTGGCTGATCATGCACTGATCACGTGACTGATCATGCACTGATCACGTGACTGATCATGCACTGATCACGTGGCTATCATGCACTGCTCACGTGGCTGATCATGCCATGATCACGCAGCTACCATGTACTGGTCACATGACTGATCATGCACTGATCACGTGACTGATCATGCACTGATCACGTGGCTATCATGCACTACTCACGTGGCTGATCATGCAATGATCATGTAGCTACCATGTACAGGTCACGTGAATGATCATACACCCATCAGGTGACTGATCATGCACTGATCACGTGGCTATCATGCACTGATCACGAGACTGATCATGCACTGTTCACGTCTATATCATGCACTGATTACATGACTGCCCGCACTGATCACGTGGATGATCATACACTAATCAGTGACAGATCATGCACTGATCACGTGGCTGATCATGCACTGATACCGTGACTGAGCATGGACTGATCACATGACTATCATGTAGTGATCACGTGACTTAATGGCGCTGATCATGTGACTGATCATGCGCTGATCATGTTTGCTATCATACACTGATCATGTGCCTCTGGAGGCAATAAACAAAGAGCTGAGTAGGCACGAATCAAACAGTCAGCAGGCAATAATCATGGAACTCAGGTGTGAGGAATCATGCTGCTCAGCTGGCAATAATCAAGCAGCTGAGCAGGCAGGAATTACGCAGCACAGCTGGCAATTGTCAAGCAGATGACAGGCAGGAATCGTGCAGCTCAGCTGGCAATTGTCAAGCAGATGAGCAGACAGTAATCACGCAGCTCAGCAGGCCCAGATCACGTGACTGAGCATGCACTGTTCACGTGGCTGATCATACACTGATCACGTGATGATCATGCACTGATCACTTGATATCATGCACTGATCACGTGGCTGATCATACACTGTTCACGTGTCTGACCATGCACTGATCACGTGGCTGATCATACACTGCTCACGTAACTGATCATGCACTGATCACGTGGCTATCATGCACTGATCACGTGGCTGAACATGCACTGTTCACGTGGCTGATCATGCACTGATCACGTGACTATCATGCACTGATCACGTGGCTGATCATGCACTGATCACGTGGCTGATCATGCACTGATCACGTGGCTGATCACACACGTATCACGTGACTGATCATGCACTGATCCCCTGGCTCTCATGCACTGATCACGTGGCTATCATGCACTGATCACGTGCTTATCATGCACTGATTACGTGGCTGATCATGCACTGATCACGTAGCTATCATGTACTGATCACGTGACTGATCATGCACTGATCACGTGGCTGATCATGCACTGATCACGTGGCTGATCATGCACTGATCACGTGCTGATCATGCACTGATCACGTAACTGATCATGCACTGATCACGTGGCTGATCATGCACTGATCACGTGGCTATCATGCACTGATCACGTGGCTGATCATGCACTGATCACGTGCCTGATCATGCACTGATCACGTGGCTGATCATGCACTGATCACGTGACTGATCATGCACTGATCTCGTGTCTGATCATGCACTGATCACGTGGCTATCATGCACTGCTCACGTGGCTGATCATGCCATGATCACGCAGCTACCATGTACTGGTCACATGACTGATCATGCACTGATCACGTGACTGATCATGCAGTGATCACGTGGCTATCATGAACTACTCACGTGGCTGATCATGCAATGATCATGTAGCTACCATGTACAGGTCACGTGAATGATCATACACCCATCAGGTGACTGATCATGCACTGATCACGTGGCTATCATGCACGGATCACGAGACTGATCATGCACTGTTCACGTTTATATCATGCACTGATCACATGACTGCCCGTGCACTGATCACGTGGATGATCATACACTAATCTTGTGACAGATCATGCACTGATCACGTGGCTGATCATGCACTGATACGTGACTCATGGACTGATCACATGACTATCATGTAGTGATCACGTGACTTAATGGCGCTGATCATGTGACTGATCATGCGCTGATCATGTTTGCTATCATACACTGATCATGTGCCTCTGGAGGCAATAAACAAAGAGCTGAGTAGGCACGAATCAAACAGTCAGCAGGCAATAATCATGGAACTCAGGTGTGAGGAATCATGCTGCTCAGCTGACAATAATCAAGCAGCTGAGCAGGCAGGAATTACGCAGCACAGCTGGCAATTGTCAAGCAGATGACAGGCAGGAATCGTGCAGCTCAGCTGGCAATTGTCAAGCAGATGAGCAGACAGTAATCACGCAGCTCAGCAGGCCCAGATCACGTGACTGAGCATGCACTGTTCACGTGGCTGATCATACACTGATCACGTGATGATCATGCACTGATCACTTGGATATCATGCACTGATCACGTGGCTGATCATACACTGTTCACGTGTCTGACCATGCACTGATCACGTGGCTGATCATACACTGCTCACGTAACTGATCATGCACTGATCACGTGGCTATCATGCACTGATCACGTGGCTGAACATGCACTGTTCACGTGGCTGATCACACACCTGTCACGTGACATATCATGCACTGATCACGTGGCACTCATGCACTGATCACGTGGCTGATCATACTCTGATCACGAATCATGCACACATCACGTGGCTATCATGCACTGATCACGTGGCTCATGGAATGATCACGTAGCAACCATATACTGGTCACGTGACTGATCATGCACTGATCACGTAACTGATCATGCACTGATCACGTGACTGATCATGCACTGATCACGTGACTGATCATGCACTGATCACGTGGCTATCATGCACTGATCACGTGGCTGATCATGCAACTGATCACGTAGCAACCATGTACTGGTCACGTGACTGATCATGCACTGATCACGTAATTGATCATGCACTGATCACGTGGCTATCATGCACTGATCACGTGGCTGATCACACATGATCACGTGACTGATCATGCACTGATCACGTGGCTGATCATGCACTGATCACGTGGCTGTCATGCACTGATCACGGATATCATGCACTGATCACGTGGCTGATCACACACTGATCACATGACTGATCATGCACTGATCACGTGGCTATCATGCACTGATCATGGCTATCATGCACTGATCACGTGGCTGATCATGCAATGATCACGTAGCTACCATGCATACTGGCAAATGATCATGCACTGATCATGCACTGATCATGCACTGATCACGTGGCTGATCATGCACTGATCACGTGGCTGATCATACACTGATCACAACTGATCATGCACTGATCACGTGACTGATCATGCACTGATCACGGCTATCATGCACTGATCACTTGGCTGATCATGCACTGATCACGTGGCTGATCATGCACTGATCACGTGGCTGATCATGCACTGATCACGACTGATCATGCACTGATCTCGTGTCTGATCATGCACTGATCACGTGGCTATCATGCACTGCTCACGTGGCTGATCATGCACTGATCACAGCTACCATGTACTGGTCATGACTGATCGCACTGATCACGTGACTGATCATGCACTGATCACGTGGCTATCATGAACTACTCACGTGGCTGATCATGCAATGATCACGTAGCTACCATGTACAGGTCACGTGAATGATCATACACCCATCAGGTGACTGATCATGCACTGATCACGTGGCTATCATGCACTGATCACGAGACTGATCATGCACTGTTCACGCCTATATCATGCACTGATCACATGACTGCATGCACTGATCACGTGGATGATCATACACTAATCTTGTGACAGATCATGCACTGATCACGTGGCTGATCATGCACTGATACCGTGACTGAGCATGGACTGATCACATGACTATCATGTAGTGATCACGTGACTTAATGGCGCTGATCATGTGACTGATCATGCGCTGATCATGTTTGCTATCATATACTGATCATGTGCCTCTGGAGGCAATAAACAAAGAGCTGAGTAGGCACGAATCAAACAGTCAGCAGGCAATAATCATGGAACTCAGGTGAGGAATCATGCTGCTCAGCTGGCAATAATCAAGCAGCTGAGCAGGCAGGAATTATACACAGCTGGCAATTGTCAAGCAGATGACAGGCAGGAATCGTGCAGCTCAGCTGGCAATTGTCAAGCAGATGAGCAGACAGTAATCACGCAGCTCAGCAGGCCCTGATCACGTGACTGAGCATGCACTGTTCACGTGGCTGATCATACACTGATCACGTGATGATCATGCACTGATCACTTGGATATCATGCACTGATCACGTGGCTGATCATACACTGTTCACGTGTCTGACCATGCACTGATCACGTGGCTGATCATGCACTGCTCACGTAACTGATCATGCACTGATCACGGCTATCATGCACTGATCACGTGGCTGAACATGCACTGTTCACGCTGATCACACACCTGTCACGTGACATATCATGCACTGATCACGTGGCACCATGCACTGATCACGGCTGATCATACTCTGCTCACGTAACTCATGCACATCACGTGGCTATCATGCACTGCTCACGTGGCTGATCATGCAATGATCACGTAGCAACCATATACTGGTCACGTGACTGATCATGCACTGATCACGTAAATGATCATGCACTGTTCACGTGACTGATCATGTACTGATCACGTGACTGATCATGCACTGATCACGTGGCTATCATGCACTGATCACGTGGCTGATCATGCATCACGTAGCAACCATGTACTGGTCACGTGACTGATCATGCACTGATCACGTAATTGATCATGCACTGATCACGTGGCTCATCATGCACTGATCACGTGGCTGATCACACATGTATCACGTGACTGATCATGCACTGATCACGTGAAGATCATGCACTGATCACGTGGCTGTCATGCACTGATCACGTGGATATCATGCACTGATCACGTGGCTGATCACACACGATCACATGACTGATCATGCACTGATCACGTGACTATCATGCACTGATCACGGCTATCATGCACTGATCACGGCTGATCATGCAATGATCATGAGCTACCATGTACTGGTCACGTGACTGATCATGCACTGATCACGTAATTGATCATGCACTGATCACGTGGCTGATCATGCACTGATCACGTGGCTGATCATACACTGATCACGTAACTGATCATGCACTGATCACGTGACTGATCATGCACTGATCACGTGGCTATCATGCACTGATCACGTGGCTGACATACACTGATCACGTGACTGATCATGCACTGATCACGTGGCTGATCATGCACTGATCACGTGACTGATCACACTGATCACGTGTCTGATCATGCACTGATCACGTGCTATCATGCACTGCTCACGTGGCTGATCATGCCATGATCACGCAGCTACCATGCACTGTCACATGACTGATCATGCACTGATCACGTGACTGATCATGCACTGATCACGTGGCTATCATGACTACTCACGTGGCTGATCATGCAATGATCATGTAGCTACCATGTACAGGTCACGTGAATGATCATACACCCATCAGGTGACTGATCATGCACTGATCACGTGGCTATCATGCACTGATCACGAGACTGATCATGCACTGATCACGCTATATCATGCACTGATCACATGACTGCCATGCACTGATCACGTGGATGATCATACACTAATCATGTGACAGATCATGCACTGATCACGTGGCTGATCATGCACTGATACCGTGACTGAGCATGGACTGATCACATGACTATCATGTAGTGATCACGTGACTTAATGGCGCTGATCATGTGACTGATCATGCGCTGATCATGTTTGCTATCATACACTGATCATGTGCCTCTGGAGGCAATAAACAAAGAGCTGAGTAGGCACGAATCAAACAGTCAGCAGGCAATAATCATGGAACTCAGGCTGAGGAATCATGCTGCTCAGCTGGCAATAATCAAGCAGCTGAGCAGGCAGGAATTACAGCACAGCTGGCAATTGTCAAGCAGATGACAGGCAGGAATCGTGCAGCTCAGCTGGCAATTGTCAAGCAGATGAGCAGACAGTAATCACGCAGCTCAGCAGGCCCTGATCACGTGACTGAGCATGCACTGTTCACGTGGCTGATCATACACTGATCACGTGATGATCATGCACTGATCACTTCGATATCATGCACTGATCACGTGGCTGATCATACACTGTTCACGTGTCTGACCATGCACTGATCACGTGGCTGATCATACACTGCTCACGTAACTGATCATGCACTGATCACGTGGCTATCATGCACTGATCACGTGGCTGAACATGCACTGTTCACGTGGCTGATCACACACCTGTCACGTGACATATCATGCACTGATCACGGCACTCATGCACTGATCACGTGGTTGATCATACTGCTCACGCACTCATGCACATCACGTGGCTATCATGCACTGCTCACGTGGCATGGAATGATCACGAGCAACCATATACTGGTAACGTGACTGATCATGCAAAGATCACGTAAATGATCATGCACTGTTCACGTGACTGATCATGTACTGATCACGTGATTGATCATGCACTGAACACGTGGCTATCATGCACTGATCACGTGGCTGATCATGCAACATCACGTAGCAACCATGTACTGGTCACGTGACTGATCACGCATTGATCACGCACTGATCATGCACTGATCACGCGGCTCATCATGCACTGATCACGTGGCTGATCACACATGTATCACGTGACTGATCATGCACTGATCACGTGGCTCTCATGCACTGATCACGTGGCTGATCATGCACTGATCACGCGGATATCATGCACTGATCACGTGGCTGATCACACACGATCACGTGACTGATCATGCACTGATCACGTGGCTATCATGCACTGATCATGTGACATGATCATGCAATGATCACGTGGCTGATCATGCACTGATCACGTAGCTATCATGTACTGATCACGTGACTGATCATGCACTGATCACGTAACTGATCATGCACTGACCACGTGGCTGATCATGCACTGATCACGTGACTGATCATGCACTGATCACAGAACTGATCATGCACTGATCACGTGACTGATCAGGCACCGATCACGTGGCTATCATGCACTGATCACGTGGCTGATCATGCACTGATCACGGGTTGATCATGCACTGATCACGTGGCTGATCATGCACTGATCACGTGGCTGATCATGCACTGATCTCAGGTTGATCATGCACTGATCACGTGGCTATCATGCACTGATCACGTGGCTGATCATGCCATGATCACGCAGCTACCATGTACTGGTCACATGACTGATCATGCACTGATCATGTGACTGATCATGCTGATCACGTGGCTATCATGCACTACTCACGTGGCTGATCATGCAATGATCATGTAGCTACCATGTACTGGTCACGTGAATGATCATACACCCATCAGGTGACTGATCATGCACTGATCACGTGGCTATCATGCACTGATCACGTGACTGATCATGCACTGATCACGTCTATATCATGCACTGATCACATGACTGCCCATGCACTGATCACGTGGATGATCATACACTAATCACGTGACAGATCATGCACTGATCACGTGGCTGATCATGCACTGATCACCGTGATTGATCATGACTGATCACATGACTATCATGTAGATCACGTGACTAATGGCGCTGATCATGAGACTGATCATGCGCTGATCATGTTTGCTATCATACACTGATCATGTGCCTCTGGAGGCAATGAACAAAGAGCTGAGTAGGCACGAATCAAACAGTCAGCAGGCAATAATCATGGAACTCAGCTGTGAGGAATCATGCTGCTCAGCTGGCAATAATCAAGCAGCTGAGCAGGCAGGAATTATGCAGCACAGCTGGCAATTGTCACAGATGACAGGAATCGTGCAGCTCAGCTGGCAATTGTCAAGCAGATGAGCAGACAGTAATCACGCAGCTCAGCAGGCCCTGATCACGTGACTGAGCATGCACTGTTCACGTGGCTGATCATACACTGATCACGTGATGATCATGCACTGATCACTTGGATATCATGCACTGATCACGTGGCTGATCATACACTGATCACGTGACTGATCATGCACTGATCACGTGATTGATCATGCACTGATCACGTGGCTATCATGCACTGATCACGTGGCTGACATGCACTGACACGTGGCTGATCATGCACTGATCACGTGGCTGATCATGCACTGATCACGTGACTGATCATGGCTGATCATGCACTGATCACGTGGCTGATCATGCACTGATCACGTGGCTATCATGCACTGCTCACGTGGCTGATCATGCCATGATCACGCAGCTACCATGTACTGGTCACATGATGATCATGCACTGATCACGCGACTGATCATGCAGTGATCACGTGGCTATCATGCACTACTCACGTGGCTGATCATGCAATGATCATGTAGCTACCATGTACTGGTCACGTGAATGATCATACACCTGATCAGGTGACTGGATCATGCACTGATCACGTGGCTATCATGCACTGATCACGTGACTGATCATGCACTGATCACGTCTATATCATGCACTGATCACATGACTGCCCATGCACTGATCACGTGGATGATCATACACTAATCATGTGACAGATCATGCACTGATCACGTGGCTGATCATGCACTGATACCGTGACTGAGCATGGACTGATCACATGACTATCATGTAGTGATCACGTGACTTAATGGCGCTGATCATGTGACTGATCATGCGCTGATCATGTTTGCTATCATACACTGATCATGTGCCTCTGGAGGCAATAAACAAAGAGCTGAGTAGGCACGAATCAAACAGTCAGCAGGCAATAATCATGGAACTCAGCTGTGAGGAATCATGCTGCTCAGCTGGCAATAATCAAGCAGCTGAGCAGGCAGGAATTACGCAGCACAGCTGGCAATTGTCAAGCAGATGACAGGCAGGAATCGTGCAGCTCAGCTGGCAATTGTCAAGCAGATGAGCAGACAGTAATCACGCAGCTCAGCAGGCCCTGATCACGTGACTGAGCATGCACTGTTCACGTGGCTGATCATACACTGATCACGTGATGATCATGCACTGATCACTTGGATATCATGCACTGATCACGTGGCTGATCATACACTGTTCACGTGTCTGACCATGCACTGATCACGTGGCTGATCATACACTGCTCACGTAACTGATCATGCACTGATCACGTGGCTATCATGCACTGATCACGTGGCTGAACATGCACTGTTCACGTGGCTGATCACACACCTGTCACGTGACATATCATGCACTGATCACGTGGCACTCATGCACTGATCACGTGGCTGATCATACTCTGCTCACGTAACTCATGCACACATCACGTGGCTATCATGCACTGCTCACGTGGCTCGTCATGGAATGATCACGTAGCAACCATATACTGGTCACGTGACTGATCATGCAAAGATCACGTAAATGATCATGCACTGTTCACGTGACTGATCATGCACTGATCACGTGACTGATCATGCACTGATCACGTGGCTATCATGCACTGCTCACGTGGCTGATCATGCAACGATCACGTAGCAACCATGTACTGGTCACGTGACTGATCATGCACTGATCACGTAATTGATCATGCACTGATCACGTGGCTCATCATGCACTGATCACGTGGCTGATCACACATGTATCACGTGACTGATCATGCACTGATCACGTGGCTATCATGCACTGATCACGTGGCTGTCATGCACTGATCACGTGGATATCATGCACTGATCACGTGGCTGATCACACACGATCACATGACTGATCATGCACTGATCACGTGGCTATCATGCACTGATCACGTGGCTATCATGCACTGATCACGTGGCTGATCATGCACTGATCACGTAGCTACCATGCACTGATCACGTGACTGATCATGCACTGATCACGTGACTGATCATGCACTGATCACGTGGCTGATCATGCACTGATCACGTGGCTGATCATGCACTGATCACGTGGCTGATATCATGCACTGATCACGTGACTGATCATGCACTGATCACGTGACTGATCATGCACTGATCACGTGGCTATCATGCACTGATCACGTGGCTGATCATGCACTGATCACGTGACTGATCATGCACTGATCACGTGGCTGATCATGCACTGATCACGTGACTGATCATGCACTGATCACGTGTCTGATCATGCACTGATCACGTGGCTATCATGCACTGCTCACATGGCTGATCATGCCATGATCACGCAGCTACCATGTACTGGTCACATGACTGATCATGCACTGATCACGTGACTGATCATGCACTGATCACGTGGCTATCATGCACTACTCACGTGGCTGATCATGCAATGATCATGTAGCTACCATGTACAGGTCACGTGAATGATCATACACCCATCAGGTGACTGATCATGCACTGATCACGTGGCTATCATGCACTGATCACGAGACTGATCATGCACTGATCACGTCTATATCATGCACTGATCACATGACTGCCCATGCACTGATCACGTGGATGATCATACACTAATCTTGTGACAGATCATGCACTGATCACGTGGCTGATCATGCACTGATACCGTGACTGAGCATGGACTGATCACATGACTATCATGTAGTGATCACGTGACTTAATGGCGCTGATCATGTGACTGATCATGCGCTGATCATGTTTGCTATCATACACTGATCATGTGCCTCTGGAGGCAATAAACAAAGAGCTGAGTAGGCACGAATCAAACAGTCAGCAGGCAATAATCATGGAACTCAGGTGTGAGGAATCATGCTGCTCAGCTGGCAATAATCAAGCAGCTGAGCAGGCAGGAATTACGCAGCACAGCTGGCAATTGTCAAGCAGATGACAGGCAGGAATCGTGCAGCTCAGCTGGCAATTGTCAAGCAGATGAGCAGACAGTAATCACGCAGCTCAGCAGGCTCAGATCACGTGACTGAGCATGCACTGTTCACGTGGCTGATCATACACTGATCACGTGATGATCATGCACTGATCACTTGGATATCATGCACTGATCACGTGGCTGATCATACACTGTTCACGTGTCTGACCATGCACTGATCACGTGGCTGATCATACACTGCTCACGTAACTGATCATGCACTGATCACGTGGCTATCATGCACTGATCACGTGGCTGATCATGCACTGTCACGTGGCTGATCATGCACTGATCACGTGACATCATGCACTGATCACGTGGCATCATGCACTGATCACGTGGCTATCATGCACTGATCACGTGGCTGATCACACACGATCACGTGACTGATCATGCACTGATCACGTGGCTATCATGCACTGATCACGTGGCTATCATGCACTGATCATGGCTCATGCACTGATCACGTGGCTGATCATGCACTGATCACGTAGCTATCATGTACTGATCACGTGACTGATCATGCACTGATCACGTGATGATCATGCACTGATCACGTGGCTGATCATGCACTGATCACGTGGCTGATCATGCACTGATCACGTAACTGATCATGCACTGATCACGTGACTGATCATGCACTGATCACGTGGCTATCATGCACTGATCACGTGGCTGATCATACACTGATCACGTGACTGATCATGCACTGATCACGTGGCTGATCATGCACTGATCACGTGACTGATCATGCACTGATCACGTGGCTGATCATGCACTGATCACGTGGCTATCATGCACTGATCACGTGGCTGATCATGCCATGATCACGCAGCTACCATGTACTGGTCACATGACTGATCATGCACTGATCACGTGACTGATCATGCACTGATCACGTGGCTATCATGCACTACTCACGTGGCTGATCATGCAATGATCATGTAGCTACCATGTACAGGTCACGTGAATGATCATACACCCATCAGGTGACTGATCATGCACTGATCACGTGGCTATCATGCACTGATCACGTGACTGATCATGCACTGATCACGTCTATATCATGCACTGATCACATGACTGCCCATGCACTGATCACGTGGATGATCATACACTAATCATGTGACAGATCATGCACTGATCACGTGGCTGATCATGCACTGATACCGTGACTGATCATGGACTGATCACATGACTATCATGTAGTGATCACGTGACTTAATGGCGCTGATCATGTGACTGATCATGCGCTGATCATGTTTGCTATCATACACTGATCATGTGCCTCTGGAGGCAATAAACAAAGAGCTGAGTAGGCACGAATCAAACAGTCAGCAGGCAATAATCATGGAACTCAGCTGTGAGGAATCATGCTGCTCAGCTGGCAATAATCAAGCAGCTGAGCAGGCAGGAATTACGCAGCACAGCTGGCAATTGTCAAGCAGATGACAGGCAGGAATCGTGCAGCTCAGCTGGCAATTGTCAAGCAGATGAGCAGACAGTAATCACGCAGCTCAGCAGGCCCAGATCACGTGACTGAGCATGCACTGTTCACGTGGCTGATCATACACTGATCACGTGATGATCATGCACTGATCACTTGGATATCATGCACTGATCACGTGGCTGATCATACACTGTTCACGTGTCTGACCATGCACTGATCACGTGGCTGATCATACACTGCTCACGTAACTGATCATGCACTGATCACGTGGCTATCATGCACTGATCACGTGGCTGAACATGCACTGTTCACGTGGCTGATCACACACCTGTCACGTGACATATCATGCACTGATCACGTGGCACTCATGCACTGATCACGTGGCTGATCATACTCTGCTCACGTAACTCATGCACACATCACGTGGCTATCATGCACTGCTCACGTGGCTCGTCATGGAATGATCACGTAGCAACCATATACTGGTCACGTGACTGATCATGCACTGATCACGTAAATGATCATGCACTGTTCACGTGACTGATCATGTACTGATCACGTGACTGATCATGCACTGATCACGTGGCTATCATGCTCTGCTCACGTGGCTGATCATGCAACGATCACGTAGCAACCATGTACTCGTCACGTGACTGATCATGCACTGATCACGTAATTGATCCTGCACTGATCACGTGGCTCATCATGCACTGATCACGTGGCTGATCACATGTATCACGTGACTGATCATGCACTGATCCCGCTCATGCACTGATCACGTGGCTGTCATGCACTGATCACGTGGATATCATGCACTGATCACGTGGCTGATCACACACGATCACATGACTGATCATGCACTGATCACGTGGCTATCATGCACTGATCACGTGCTATCATGCACTGATCACGTTGATCATGCACTGATCACGAGCTACATGCACTGATCACGTGACTGATCATGCACTGATCACGTAACTGATCATGCACTGATCACGTGGCTGATCATGCACTGATCACGTGGCTGATCATGCACTGATCACATAACTGATCATGCACTGATCACGTGACTGATCATGCACTGATCACGTGGCTATCATGCACTGATCACGTGGCTGGACATGCACTGATCACGTGCCTGGTCATGCACTGATCACGTGGCTGATCATGCACTGATCACGTGACTGATCATGCACTGATCACGTGGCTGATCATGCACTGATCACGTGGCTATCATGCACTGATCACGTGGCTGATCATGCCATGATCACGCAGCTATCATGCACTGGTCACATGACTGATCATGCACTGATCACGTGACTGATCATGCACTGATCACGTGGCTATCATGAACTACTCACGTGGCTGATCATGCAATGATCATGTAGCTACCATGTACAGGTCACGTGAATGATCATACACCCATCAGGTGACTGATCATGCACTGATCACGTGGCTATCATGCACTGATCACGTGACTGATCATGCACTGATCACGTCTATATCATGCACTGATCACATGACTGCCCATGCACTGATCACGTGGATGATCATACACTGATCTTGTGACAGATCATGCACTGATCACGTGGCTGATCATGCACTGATACCGTGACTGAGCATGGACTGATCACATGACTATCATGTAGTGATCACGTGACTTAATGGCGCTGATCATGTGACTGATCATGCGCTGATCATGTTTGCTATCATACACTGATCATGTGCCTCTGGAGGCAATAAACAAAGAGCTGAGTAGGCACGAATCAAACAGTCAGCAGGCATAATCATGGAACTCAGGTGTGAGGAATCATGCTGCTCAGCTGGCAATAATCAAGCAGCTGAGCAGGCAGGAATTACGCAGCACAGCTGGCAATTGTCAAGCAGATGACAGGCAGGAATCGTGCAGCTCAGCTGGCAATTGTCAAGCAGATGAGCAGACAGTAATCACGCAGCTCAGCAGGCCCTGATCACGTGACTGAGCATGCACTGTTCACGTGGCTGATCATACACTGATCACGTGATGATCATGCACTGATCACGTGGATATCATGCACTGATCACGTGGCTGATCATACACTGATCACGTGTCTGACCATGCACTGATCACGTGGCTGATCATACACTGCTCACGTAACTGATCATGCACTGATCACGTGGCTATCATGCACTGATCACGCTGAACATGCACTGTTCACGTGGCTGATCACACACCTGTCACGTGACATATCATGCACTGATCACGTGGCACTCATGCACTGATCACGTGGCTGATCATACACTGCTCACGTAACTCATGCACACATCACGTGGCTATCATGCACTGCTCACGTGGCTGTCATGGAATGATCACGAGCAACCATATACTGGTAACGTGACTGATCATGCACTGATCACGTAAATGATCATGCACTGTTCACGTGACTGATCATGCACTGATCACGTGACTGATCATGCACTGATCACGTGGCTATCATGCACTGCTCACGTGGCTGATCATGCAACGATCACGTAGCAACCATGCACTGATCACGTGACTGATCATGCACTGATCACGTAATTGATCATGCACTGATCACGTGGCTGATCATGCACTGATCACGTGGCTGATCACACATGTATCACGTGACTGATCATGCACTGATCACGTGGCTATCATGCACTGATCACGTGGCTATCATGCACTGATCACGTGGATATCACACTGATCACGTGGCTGATCACACACGATCACATGACTGATCATGCACTGATCACGTGGCTATCATGCACTGATCACGTGGCTATCATGCACTGATCACGTGGCTGATCATGCAATGATCACGTAGCTACCATGTACTGGTCACGTGACTGATCATGCACTGATCACGTAATTGATCATGCACTGATCACGTGGCTGATCATGCACTGATCACGTGGCTGATCATGCACTGATCACGAACTGATCATGCACTGATCACGTGACTGATCATGCACTGATCACGTGGCTATCATGCACTGATCACGTGGCTGATCATGCACTGATCACGTGACTGATCATGCACTGATCACGTGACTGATCATGCACTGATCACGTGGCTGATCATGCACTGATCACGTGGCTGATCATGCCATGATCACGCAGCTACCATGTACTGGTCACATGACTGATCATGCACTGATCACGTGACTGATCATGCAGTGATCACGTGGCTATCATGCACTACTCACGTGGCTGATCATGCAATGATCATGTAGCTACCATGTACAGGTCACGTGAATGATCATACACCCATCAGGTGACTGATCATGCACTGATCACGTGGCTATCATGCACTGATCACGAGACTGATCATGCACTGTTCACGCCTATATCATGCACTGATCACATGACTGCCCATGCACTGATCACGTGGATGATCATACACTAATCTGTGACAGATCATGCACTGATCACGTGGCTGATCATGCACTGATACCGTGACTGAGCATGGACTGATCACATGACTATCATGTAGTGATCACGTGACTTAATGGCACTGATCATGTGACTGATCATGCGCTGATCATGTTTGCTATCATACACTGATCATGTGCCTCTGGAGGCAATAAACAAAGAGCTGAGTAGGCACGAATCAAACAGTCAGCAGGCAATAATCATGGAACTCAGCTGTGAGGAATCATGCTGCTCAGCTGGCAATAATCAAGCAGCTGAGCAGGCAGGAATTACGCAGCACAGCTGGCAATTGTCAAGCAGATGACAGGCAGGAATCGTGCAGCTCAGCTGGCAATTGTCAAGCAGATGAGCAGACAGTAATCACGCAGCTCAGCAGGCCCAGATCACGTGACTGAGCATGCACTGTTCACGTGGCTGATCATACACTGATCACGTGATGATCATGCACTGATCACTTGGATATCATGCACTGATCACGTGGCTGATCATACACTGTTCACGTGTCTGACCATGCACTGATCACGTGGCTGATCATACACTGCTCACGTAACTGATCATGCACTGATCACGTGGCTATCATGCACTGATCACGTGGCTGAACATGCACTGTTCACGTGGCTGATCACACACCTGTCACGTGACATATCATGCACTGATCACGTGGCACTCATGCACTGATCACGTGGCTGATCATACTCTGCTCACGTAACTCATGCACACATCACGTGGCTATCATGCACTGCTCACGTGGCATCATGGAATGATCACGTAGCTACCATATACTGGTCACGTGACTGATCATGCACTGATCACGTATGATCATGCACTGTTCACGTGACTGATCATGCACTGATCACGTGACTGATCATGCACTGATCACGTGGCTATCATGCACTGCTCACGTGGCTGATCATGCAACGATCACGTAGCAACCATGTACTGGTCACGTGACTGATCATGCACTGATCACGTAATTGATCATGCACTGATCACGTGGCTCATCATGCACTGATCACGTGGCTGATCACACATGATCACGTGACTGATCATGCACTGATCACGTGGCTATCATGCACTGATCACGTGGCTGATCATGCACTGATCACGTGGATATCATGCACTGATCACGTGGCTGATCACACACGTATCACATGACTGATCATGCACTGATCACGTGGCTATCATGCACTGATCACGTGGCTGATCATGCACTGATCACGTGGCTGATCATGCAATGATCACGTAGCTATCATGCAATGATCATGTGAGCTATCATGCACTGATCACGCGAATGATCATGCACTGATCAGGTGGCTGATCATGCACTGATCACGTGGCTGATCATGCACTGATCACGAGACTGATCATGCACTGATCACGTCTATGATCATGCACTGATCACATGACTGCCATGCACTGATCACGTGGATGATCATACACTAATCAGTGACAGATCATGCACTGATCACGTGGCTGATCATGCACTGATACCGTGACTGAGCATGGACTGATCACATGACTATCATGTAGTGATCACGTGACTTAATGGCGCTGATCATGTGACTGATCATGCGCTGATCATGTTTGCTATCATACACTGATCATGTGCCTCTGGAGGCAATAAACAAAGAGCTGAGTAGGCACGAATCAAACAGTCAGCAGGCAATAATCATGGAACTCAGTGTGAGGAATCATGCTGCTCAGCTGGCAATAATCAAGCAGCTGAGCAGGCAGGAATTACGCAGCACAGCTGGCAATTGTCAAGCAGATGACAGGCAGGAATCGTGCAGCTCAGCTGGCAATTGTCAAGCAGATGAGCAGACAGTAATCACGCAGCTCAGCAGGCCCAGATCACGTGACTGAGCATGCACTGTTCACGTGGCTGATCATACACTGATCACGTGATGATCATGCACTGATCACTTGGATATCATGCACTGATCACGTGGCTGATCATACACTGTTCACGTGTCTGACCATGCACTGATCACGTGGCTGATCATACACTGCTTAACTGATCATGCACTGATCACGTGGCTATCATGCACTGATCACGGCTGAACATGCACTGTTCACGTGGCTGATCACACACCTGTCACGTGACATATCATGCACTGATCACGTGGCACTCATGCACTGATCACGTGGCTGATCATACTCTGCTCACGTAACTCATGCACACATCACGTGGCTATCATGCACTGCTCACGTGGCTCGTCATGGAATGATCACGTAGCTACCATATACTGGTCACGTGACTGATCATGCACAGATCACGTAATGATCATGCACTGTTCATGACTGATCATGCACTGATCACGTGACTGATCATGCACTGATCACGTGGCTATCATGCACTGCTCACGTGGCTGATCATGCAACGATCACGTAGCAACCATGTACTGGTCACGTGACTGATCATGCACTGATCACGTAATTGATCCTGCACTGATCACGTGGCTCATCATGCACTGATCACGTGGCTGATCACACATGTATCACGTGACTGATCATGCACTGATCACGTGGCTATCATGCACTGATCACGTGGCTGTCATGCACTGATCACGTGGATATCATGCACTGATCACGTGGCTGATCACACACGATCACATGACTGATCATGCACTGATCACGTGGCTATCATGCACTGATCACGTGGCTATCATGCACTGATCACGTGGCTGATCATGCAATGATCACGTAGATCATGTACTGGCACGTGACTGATCATGCACTGATCACGAATTGATCATGCACTGATCACGTGGCTGATCATGCACTGATCACGTGGCTGATCATACACTGATCACGTAACTGATCATGCACTGATCACGTGACTGATCATGCACTGATCACGTGGCTATCATGCACTGATCACGTGGCTGATCATCACTGATCACGTGCCTGGTCATGCACTGATCACGTGGCTGATCATGCACTGATCACGTGACTGATCATGCACTGATCACGTGACTGATCATGCACTGATCACGTGGCTATCATGCACTGATCACGTGGCTGATCATGCCATGATCACGAGCTACCATGTACTGGTCACATGACTGATCATGCACTGATCACGTGACTGATCATGCATGATCACGTGGCTATCATGCACTACTCACGTGGCTGATCATGCAATGATCATGTAGCTACCATGTACAGGTCACGTGAATGATCATACACCCATCAGGTGACTGATCATGCACTGATCACGTGGCTATCATGCACTGATCACGAGACTGATCATGCACTGTTCACGCCTATATCATGCACTGATCACATGACTGCCCATGCACTGATCACGTGGATGATCATACACTAATCATGTGACAGATCATGCACTGATCACGTGGCTGATCATGCACTGATACCGTGACTGAGCATGGACTGATCACATGACTATCATGTAGTGATCACGTGACTTAATGGCGCTGATCATGTGACTGATCATGCGCTGATCATGTTTGCTATCATACACTGATCATGTGCCTCTGGAGGCAATAAACAAAGAGCTGAGTAGGCACGAATCAAACAGTCAGCAGGCAATAATCATGGAACTCAGTGTGAGGAATCATGCTGCTCAGCTGGCAATAATCAAGCAGCTGAGCAGGCAGGAATTACGCAGCACAGCTGGCAATTGTCAAGCAGATGACAGGCAGGAATCGTGCAGCTCAGCTGGCAATTGTCAAGCAGATGAGCAGACAGTAATCACGCAGCTCAGCAGGCCCAGATCACGTGACTGAGCATGCACTGTTCACGTGGCTGATCATACACTGATCACGTGATGATCATGCACTGATCACTTGGATATCATGCACTGATCACGTGGCTGATCATACACCGTTCACGTGTCTGACCATGCACTGATCACGTGGCTGATCATACACTGCTCACGTAACTGATCATGCACTGATCACGTGGCTATCATGCACTGATCACGTGGCTGAACATGCACTGTTCACGTGGCTGATCACACACTGTCACGTGACATATCATGCACTGATCACGTGGCACTCATGCACTGATCACGTGGCTGATCATACTCTGCTCACGTAACTCATGCACACATCACGTGGCTATCATGCACTGCTCACGTGGCTGTCATGGAATGATCACGTAGCTACCATATACTGGTCACGTGACTGATCATGCACTGATCACGAATGATCATGCACTTCACGTGACTGATCATGTACTGATCACGTGACTGATCATGCACTGATCACGTGGCTATCATGCACTGCTCACGTGGCTGATCATGCACGATCACGTAGCAACCATGTACTGGTCACGTGACTGATCATGCACTGATCACGTAATTGATCATGCACTGATCACGTGGCTCATCATGCACTGATCACGTGGCTGATCACACATGATCACGTGACTGATCATGCACTGATCACGTGGCTATCATGCACTGATCACGTGGCTGTCATGCACTGATCACGTGGATATCATGCACTGATCACGTGGCTGATCACACACGATCACGTGACTGATCATGCACTGATCACGTGGCTATCATGCACTGATCACGTGGCTATCATGCACTGATCACGTGGCTGATCATGCACTGATCACGTATATCATGCACTGATCACGTGACTGATCATGCACTGATCACGTGATTGATCATGCACTGATCACGTGGCTGATCATGCACTGATCACGTGACTGATCATGCACTGATCACGTGACTGATCATGCACTGATCACGTGGCTGATCATGCACTGATCACGTGGCTGATCATGCACTGATCACGTGGCTGATCATGCACTGATCACGTGGCTGATCATGCACTGATCACGTGACTGATCATGCACTGATCACGTGACTGATCATGCACTGATCACGTGGCTGATCATGCACTGATCACGTGGCTGATCATGCACTGATCACGTGGCTATCATGCACTGATCACGTGACTGATCATGCACTGATCACGTGGCTGATCATGCACTGATCACGTGGCTGATCATGCACTGATCACGTGGCTGATCATGCACTGATCACGTGCTATCATGCACTGATCACGTGGCTGATCATGCACTGATCACGTATCATGCACTGATCACGTGACTGATCATGCACTGATCACGTGGCTGATCATGCACTGATCACGTGGCTGATCATGCACTGATCACGTGGCTGATCATGCACTGATCACGTGATCATGCACTGATCACGTGGCTGATCATGCACTGATCACGTGACTGATCATGCACTGATCACGTGGCTGATCATGCACTGATCACGTGACTGATCATGCACTGATCACGTGACTGATCATGCACTGATCACGTGGCTATCATGCACTGATCACGTGGCTGATCATGCAATGATCACGTAGCTACATGTACTGGTCACGTGACTGATCATGCACTGATCACGTAATTGATCATGCACTGATCACGTGGCTGATCATGCACTGATCACGTGGCTGATCATGCACTGATCACGTGACTGATCATGCACTGATCACGTGGCTATCATGCACTGATCACGTGGCTGATCATGCACTGATCACGTGGCTATCATGCACTGATCACGTGGCTGATCACACACTGATCACGTGACTGATCATGCACTGATCACGTGGCTATCATGCACTGATCACGTGGCTGATCATGCACTGATCACGTGGCTGATCATGCACTGATCACGAGCTATCATGCACTGATCACGTGACTGATCATGCACTGATCACGTGGCTGATCATGCACTGATCACGTGGCTGATCATGCACTGATCACGTGGCTGATCATGCACTGATCACGTGACTGATCATGCACTGATCACGTGGCTATCATGCACTGATCACGTGGCTGATCATGCACTGATCACGTGGCTGATCATGCACTGATCACGTGGCTGATCATGCACTGATCACGTGACTGATCATGCACTGATCACACGGCTGATCATGCACTGATCACGTGGCTATCATGCACTGATCACGTGGCTGATCATGCATGATCACGCAGCTGATCATGCACTGATCACGTGACTGATCATGCACTGATCACGTGGCTGATCATGCACTGATCACGTGGCTATCATGCACTGATCACGTGGCTGATCATGCACTGATCACGTAGCTATCATGCACTGATCACGTGACTGATCATGCACTGATCACGTGACTGATCATGCACTGATCACGATGCTGATCACGTACTGATCATGCACTGATCACGTGGCTGATCATGCACTGATCACGTGGCTGATCATGCACTGATCACGTGGCTGATCATGCACTGATCACGTGGCTGATCATGCACTGATCACGTGACTGATCATGCACTGATCACGCTGATCATGCACTGATCACGTGACTGATCATGCACTGATCACGTGACTGATCATGCACTGATCACGTGACTGATCATGCACTGATCACGTGACTGATCATGCACTGATCACGTGGCTATCATGCACTGATCACGTGGCTGATCATGCATGATCACGCAGCTACCATGCACTGATCACATGACTGATCATGCACTGATCACGTGACTGATCATGCACTGATCACGTGGCTATCATGCACTACTCACGGCTGATCATGCAATGATCATGTAGCTACCATGTACTGGTCACGTGAATGATCATACACCCATCAGGTGACTGATCATGCACTGATCACGTGGCTATCATGCACTGATCACGAGACTGATCATGCACTGATCACGTCTATATCATGCACTGATCACATGACTGATGCACTGATCACGATGATCATACACTGATCACGTGACAGATCATGCACTGATCACGTGGCTGATCATGCACTGATACCGTGACTGAGCATGGACTGATCACATGACTATCATGTAGTGATCACGTGACTTAATGGCGCTGATCATGTGACTGATCATGCGCTGATCATGTTTGCTATCATACACTGATCATGTGCCTCTGGAGGCAATAAACAAAGAGCTGAGTAGGCACGAATCAAACAGTCAGCAGGCAATAATCATGGAACTCAGGTGTGAGGAATCATGCTGCTCAGCTGGCAATAATCAAGCAGCTGAGCAGGCAGGAATTACGCAGCACAGCTGGCAATTGTCAAGCAGATGACAGGCAGGAATCGTGCAGCTCAGCTGGCAATTGTCAAGCAGATGAGCAGACAGTAATCACGCAGCTCAGCAGGCCCTGATCACGTGACTGAGCATGCACTGTTCACGTGGCTGATCATACACTGATCACGTGATGATCATGCACTGATCACTTGGATATCATGCACTGATCACGTGGCTGATCATACACTGTTCACGTGTCTGACCATGCACTGATCACGTGGCTGATCATACACTGCTCACGTAACTGATCATGCACTGATCACGTGGCTATCATGCACTGATCACGTGGCTGAACATGCACTGATCACGTGGCTGATCACACACCTGTCACGTGACATATCATGCACTGATCACGTGGCACTCATGCACTGATCACGTGGCTGATCATACACTGCTCACGTAACTGTGCACACATCACGTGGCTCATGCACTGCTCACGTGGCTCGTCATGGAATGATCACGTAGCAACCATATACTGGTCACGTGATGATCATGCACTGATCACGTGAATGATCATGCACTGATCACGTGACTGATCATGTACTGATCACGTGACTGATCATGCACTGATCACGTGGCTATCATGCACTGCTCACGTGGCTGATCATGCAACGATCACGTAGCAACCATGTACTGGTCACGTGACTGATCATGCACTGATCACGAATTGATCCTGCACTGATCACGTGGCTCATCATGCACTGATCACGTGGCTGATCATGCATGATCACGTGACTGATCATGCACTGATCACGTGGCTATCATGCACTGATCACGTGGCTGTCATGCACTGATCACGTGGATATCATGCACTGATCACGTGGCTGATCATGCACACGATCACATGACTGATCATGCACTGATCACGTGGCTATCATGCACTGATCACGTGGCTATCATGCACTGATCACGTGGCTATCATGCACTGATCACGTGACTGATCATGCACTGATCACGAGCTATCATGCACTGATCACGTGACTGATCATGCACTGATCACGTAATTGATCATGCACTGATCACGTGGCTGATCATGCACTGATCACGTGGCTGATCATGCACCGATCACATGACTGATCATGCACTGATCACGTGACTGATCATGCACTGATCACGTGGCTATCATGCACTGATCACGTGGCTGATCATGCACTGATCACGTGCCTGATCATGCACTGATCACGTGGCTGATCATGCACTGATCACGTGACTGATCATGCACTGATCACGTGACTGATCATGCACTGATCACGTGGCTATCATGCACTGCTCACGTGGCTGATCATGCCATGATCACGCAGCTACCATGTACTGGTCACATGACTGATCATGCACTGATCACGTGACTGATCATGCAGTGATCACGTGGCTATCATGCACTACTCACGTGGCTGATCATGCAATGATCATGTAGCTACCATGTACAGGTCACGTGAATGATCATACACCCATCAGGTGACTGATCATGCACTGATCACGTGGCTATCATGCACTGATCACGAGACTGATCATGCACTGATCACGTCTATCATGCACTGATCACATGACTGCCCATGCACTGATCACGTGGATGATCATACACTAATCATGTGACAGATCATGCACTGATCACGTGGCTGATCATGCACTGATACCGTGACTGAGCATGGACTGATCACATGACTATCATGTAGTGATCACGTGACTTAATGGCGCTGATCATGTGACTGATCATGCGCTGATCATGTTTGCTATCATACACTGATCATGTGCCTCTGGAGGCAATAAACAAAGAGCTGAGTAGGCACGAATCAAACAGTCAGCAGGCAATAATCATGGAACTCAGGTGTGAGGAATCATGCTGCTCAGCTGGCAATAATCAAGCAGCTGAGCAGGCAGGAATTACGCAGCACAGCTGGCAATTGTCAAGCAGATGACAGGCAGGAATCGTGCAGCTCAGCTGGCAATTGTCAAGCAGATGAGCAGACAGTAATCACGCAGCTCAGCAGGCCCAGATCACGTGACTGAGCATGCACTGTTCACGTGGCTGATCATATACTGATCACGTGATGATCATGCACTGATCACTTGGATATCATGCACTGATCACGTGGCTGATCATACACTGTTCACGTGTCTGACCATGCACTGATCACGTGGCTGATCATACACTGCTCACGTAACTGATCATGCACTGATCACGTGGCTATCATGCACTGATCACGTGGCTGAACATGCACTGTTCACGTGGCTGATCACACACCTGTCACGTGACATATCATGCACTGATCACGTGGCACTCATGCACTGATCACGTGGCTGATCATGCACTGATCACGGGCTGATCATGTATCACGTGACTGATCATGCACTGATCACGTGGCTGATCATGCACTGATCACGTGGCTGATCATGCACTGATCACGTGGCTGATCATGCACTGATCACGTGGCTATCATGCACTGGTCACGTGACTGATCATGCACTGATCACGTGATTGATCATGCACTGATCACGTGGCTGATCATGCACTGATCACGTGGCTGATCATGCACTGATCACGTGACTGATCATGCACTGATCACGTGACTGATCATGCACTGATCACGTGGCTATCATGCACTGATCACGTGGCTGATCATGCACTGATCACGTGCTGATCATGCACTGATCACGTGGATCATGCACTGATCACGTGACTGATCATGCACTGATCACGTGGCTGATCATGCACTGATCACGTGGCTATCATGCACTGATCACGTGGCTGATCATGCACTGATCACGCAGCTACCATGTACTGGTCACATGACTGATCATGCACTGATCACGTGACTGATCATGCACTGATCACGTGGCTGCATGCACTATCACGTGGCTGATCATGCAATGATCATGTAGCTACCATGTACAGGTCACGTGAATGATCATACACCCATCAGGTGACTGATCATGCACTGATCACGTGGCTATCATGCACTGATCACGTGACTGATCATGCACTGATCACGTCTATATCATGCACTGATCACATGACTGCCCGCACTGATCACGTGGATGATCATACACTAATCTTGTGACAGATCATGCACTGATCACGTGGCTGATCATGCACTGATACCGTGACTGAGCATGGACTGATCACATGACTATCATGTAGTGATCACGTGACTTAATGGCGCTGATCATGTGACTGATCATGCGCTGATCATGTTTGCTATCATACACTGATCATGTGCCTCTGGAGGCAATAAACAAAGAGCTGAGTAGGCACGAATCAAACAGTCAGCAGGCAATAATCATGGAACTCAGGTGTGAGGAATCATGCTGCTCAGCTGGCAATAATCAAGCAGCTGAGCAGGCAGGAATTACGCAGCACAGCTGGCAATTGTCAAGCAGATGACAGGCAGGAATCGTGCAGCTCAGCTGGCAATTGTCAAGCAGATGAGCAGACAGTAATCACGCAGCTCAGCAGGCCTGATCACGTGACTGAGCATGCACTGTTCACGTGGCTGATCATACACTGATCACGTGATGATCATGCACTGATCACGTGGATATCATGCACTGATCACGTGGCTGATCATAACTGATCACGTGTCTGACCATGCACTGATCACGTGGCTGATCATGCACTGATCACGTAACTGATCATGCACTGATCACGTGGCTATCATGCACTGATCACGTGGCTGATCACACTGATCACGTGACTGATCATGCACTGATCACGTGGCATATCATGCACTGATCACGTGGCTGTCATGCACTGATCACGTGGCTGATCATGCACTGATCACGCTGATCATCACGCACATCACTGATCATGCACTGATCACGTGGCTATCATGCACTGATCACGGCTATCATGCACTGATCACGTGGCTGATCATGCACTGATCACGAGATGATCATGCACTGGTCACGTGACTGATCATGCACTGATCACGACTGATCATGCACTGATCACGTGGCTGATCATGCACTGATCACGTGGCTGATCATGCACTGATCACGTGATGATCATGCACTGATCACGTGGCTGATCATGCACTGATCACGTGGCTGATCATGCACTGATCACGCATGATCATGCACTGATCACGTGACTGATCATGCACTGATCACGATGATCATGCACTGATCACGTGGCTGATCATGCACTGATCACGTGGCTATCATGCACTGATCACGTGGCTGATCATGCACTGATCACGTGCTATCATGCACTGATCACATGACTGATCATGCACTGATCACGTGGCTGATCATGCACTGATCACGTGGCTGATCATGCACTGATCACGTGGCTGATCATGCACTGATCACGAGCTATCATGCACTGATCACGTGACTGATCATGCACTGATCACGTGACTGATCATGCACTGATCACGTGGCTGATCATGCACTGATCACGTGGCTGATCATACACTGATCACGTGACTGATCATGCACTGATCACGTGGCTGATCATGCACTGATCACGTGATCATGCACTGATCACGTGGCTGATCATGCACTGATCACGGCTGATCATGCACTGATCACGTGCTGATCATGCACTGATCACGTGACTGATCATGCACTGATCACGTCTGATCATGCACTGATCACGTGGCATCATGCACTGATCACGTGGCTGATCATGCATGATCACGCAGCTACCATGTACTGGTCACGACTGATCATGCACTGATCACGTGACTGATCATGCACTGATCACGTGCTGATCATGCACTGATCACGTGGCTGATCACACATGATCACGTGACTGATCATGCACTGATCACGTGGCTATCATGCACTGATCACGTGGCTGGCATGCACTGATCACGTGGATATCATGCACTGATCACGTGGCTGATCATGCACGTATCACATGACTGATCATGCACTGATCACGTGGCTGATCATGCACTGATCACGGCTGATCATGCACTGATCACGTGGCTGATCATGCACTGATCACGAGCTATCATGCACTGATCACGTGACTGATCATGCACTGATCATGACTGATCATGCACTGATCACGTGGCTGATCATGCACTGATCACGTAACTGATCATGCACTGATCACGTGACTGATCATGCACTGATCACGTGGCTGATCATGCACTGATCACGTGGCTGATCATGCACTGATCACGTGCTGATCATGCACTGATCACGTGGCTGATCATGCACTGATCACGTGACTGATCATGCACTGATCACGTGGCTGATCATGCACTGATCACGCTATCATGCACTGATCACGCTGATCATGCACTGATCACGTGGCTATCATGCACTGATCACGTGGCTGATCATGCACTGATCACGTGGCTGATCATGCACTGATCACGTGGCTGATTGCACTGATCACGTGGCTGATCATGCACTGATCACGAGCTACATGCACTGGTCACGTGACTGATCATGCACTGATCACGTACTGATCATGCACTGATCACGTGGCTGATCATGCACTGATCACGCATTGATCATGCACTGATCACGTGACTGATCATGCACTGATCACGATGATCATGCACTGATCACGTGGCTATCATGCACTGATCACGTGGCTGATCATGCACTGATCACGTGCTGATCATGCACTGATCACGCTGATCATGCACTGATCACGTGACTGATCATGCACTGATCACGTCTGATCATGCACTGATCACGTGGCTATCATGCACTGCTCACGTGGCTGATCATGCCATGATCACGCAGCTACCATGTACTGGTCACATGACTGATCATGCACTGATCACGTGACTGATCATGCAGTGATCACGTGGCTATCATGAACTACTCACGTGGCTGATCATGCATGATCATGTAGCTACCATGTACAGGTCACGTGAATGATCATACACCCATCAGGTGACTGATCATGCACTGATCACGTGGCTATCATGCACTGATCACTGACTGATCATGCACTGTTCACGCCTATATCATGCACTGATCACATGACTGCCCATGCACTGATCACGTGGATGATCATACACTAATCTTGTGACAGATCATGCACTGATCACGTGGCTGATCATGCACTGATACCGTGACTGAGCATGGACTGATCACATGACTATCATGTAGTGATCACGTGACTTAATGGCGCTGATCATGTGACTGATCATGCGCTGATCATGTTTGCTATCATACACTGATCATGTGCCTCTGGAGGCAATAAACAAAGAGCTGAGTAGGCACGAATCAAACAGTCAGCAGGCAATAATCATGGAACTCAGGTGTGAGGAATCATGCTGCTCAGCTGGCAATAATCAAGCAGCTGAGCAGGCAGGAATTACGCAGCACAGCTGGCAATTGTCAAGCAGATGACAGGCAGGAATCGTGCAGCTCAGCTGGCAATTGTCAAGCAGATGAGCAGACAGTAATCACGCAGCTCAGCAGGCCCTGATCACGTGACTGAGCATGAACTGTTCACGTGGCTGATCACACTGATCACGTGATGATCATGCACTGATCACTTGGATATCATGCACTGATCACGTGGCTGATCATACACTGTTCACGTGTCTGACCATGCACTGATCACGTGGCTGATCATACACTGCTCACGTAACTGATCATGCACTGATCACGTGGCTATCATGCACTGATCACGTGGCTGAACATGCACTGTTCACGTGGCTGATCACACCTGTCACGTGACATATCATGCACTGATCACGTGGCACTCATGCACTGATCACGTGGCTGATCATACTCTGCTCACGTAACTCATGCACACATCACGTGGCTATCATGCACTGCTCACGTGGCTCGTCATGGAATGATCACGTAGCAACCATATACTGGTAACGTGACTGATCATGCAAAGATCACGTAAATGATCATGCACTGTTCACGTGACTGATCATGTACTGATCACGTGACTGATCATGCACTGACCACGTGGCTATCATGCTCTGCTCACGTGGCTGATCATGCAACCATCACGTAGCAACCATGTACTGTCACGTGACTGATCATGCACTGATCACGTAATTGATCCTGCACTGATCACGTGGCTCATCATGCACTGATCACGTGGCTGATCACACATGTATCACGTGACTGATCATGCACTGATCACGTGGCTATCATGCACTGATCACGTGGCTGATCATGCACTGATCACGTGGCTATCATGCACTGATCACGTGGCTGATCACACACGTATCACATGACTGATCATGCACTGATCACGTGGCTATCATGCACTGATCACGTGGCTTATCATGCACTGATCACTCACATGCATCATGATCACGTGGCGATCATGCACTGATCACGTAGCTACCATGTACTGGCCACGTAACTGATCATGCACTGATCACGAATTGATCATGCACTGATCATGTGGCTGATCATGCACTGATCACATGGCTGATCACACTGATCACATAACTGATCATGCACTGATCACGTGATCGATCATGCACTGATCACGTAGCTACCATGCACTGATCACGTGACTGATCATACACTGATCACGTGCCTGGTCATGCACTGATCACGTGGCTGATCATGCACTGATCACGTGACTGATCATGCACTGATCTCGTGTCTGATCATGCACTGATCACGTGGCTATCATGCACTGCTCACGGCTGATCATGCCATGATCACGCGCTACCATGTACTGGTCACATGACTGATCATGCACTGATCACGGGACTGATCATGCAGTGATCACGGCTATCATGAACTACTCACGTGGCTGATCATGCAATGACTGCTACCATGTACAGGTCACGTGAATGATCATACACCCATCAGGTGACTGATCATGCACTGATCACGTGGCTATCATGCACTGATCACGAGACTGATCATGCACTGTTCACGCCTATATCATGCACTGATCACATGACTGCCCATGCACTGATCACGTGGATGATCATACACTAATCTTGTGACAGATCATGCACTGATCACGTGGCTGATCATGCACTGATACTGATGAGCATGGACTGATCACATGACTATCATCGTAGTGATCACGTGACTTAATGGCGCTGATCATGTGACTGATCATGCGCTGATCATGTTTGCTATCATACACTGATCATGTGCCTCTGGAGGCAATAAACAAAGAGCTGAGTAGGCACGAATCAAACAGTCAGCAGGCAATAATCATGGAACTCAGGTGTGAGGAATCATGCTCAGCTGGCAATAATCAAGCAGCTGAGCAGGCAGGAATTACGCAGCACAGCTGGCATTGTCAAGCAGATGACAGGCAGGAATCGTGCAGCTCAGCTGGCAATTGTCAAGCAGATGAGCAGACAGTAATCACGCAGCTCAGCAGGCCCAGATCACGTGATTGAGCATGCACTGTTCACGTGGCTGATCATACACTGATCACGTGATGATCATGCACTGATCACGTGGATATCATGCACTGATCACGTGGCTGATCATACACTGTTCACGTGTCTGACCATGCACTGATCACGTGGCTGATCATACACTGCTCACGTAACTGATCATGCACTGACTACGTGGCTATCATGCACTGATCACGTGGCTGAACATGCACTGTCCACGTGGCTGATCACACACCTGTCATGGAGATCATGCACTGATCACGTGGCTATCATGCACTGATCACGTGGCTGATCATACTGACATCATGGCTGATCACATCATCACATGACTGATCATGCACTGATCACGGCTGATCATGCACTGATCACGGCTATCATGTACTGATCACGTGGCTGATCATGCAAAGATCACGAGCTGATCATGCACTGTTCACGGACTGATCATGCACTGATCACGTAATTGATCATGCACTGATCACGTGGCTGATCATGCTCTGCTCACGTGGCTGATCACACTGATCACGTATGACCATGCACTGATCACGTGACTGATCATGCACTGATCACGTGACTATCCTGCACTGATCACGTGGCTGATCATGCACTGATCACGTGCCTGATCATGCACTGATCACGCTGATCATGCACTGATCACGTGACTGATCATGCACTGATCACGTGTCTGATCCTGCACTGATCACGTGGCTATCATGCACTGATCACGTGGCTGATCATGCCATGATCACGCAGCTACCATGTACTGGTCACATGACTGATCATGCACTGATCACGTGACTGATCATGCAGTGATCACGTGGCTATCATGAACTACTCACGTGGCTGATCATGCAATGATCATGTAGCTACATGTACAGGTCACGTGAATGATCATACACCCATCAGGTGACTGATCATGCACTGATCACGTGGCTATCATGCACTGATCACGAGACTGATCATGCACTGATCACGCTATATCATGCACTGATCACATGACTGCATGCACTGATCACGTGGATGATCATACACTAATCTTGTGACAGATCATGCACTGATCACGTGGCTGATCATGCACTGATACCGTGACTGAGCATGGACTGATCACATGACTATCATGTAGTGATCACGTGACTTAATGGCGCTGATCATGTGACTGATCATGCGCTGATCATGTTTGCTATCATACACTGATCATGTGCCTCTGGAGGCAATAAACAAAGAGCTGAGTAGGCACGAATCAAACAGTCAGCAGGCAATAATCATGGAACTCAGTGTGAGGATCATGCTGCTCAGCTGGCAATAATCAAGCAGCTGAGCAGGCAGGAATTACGCAGCACAGCTGGCAATTGTCAAGCAGATGACAGGCAGGAATCGTGCAGCTCAGCTGGCAATTGTCAAGCAGATGAGCAGACAGTAATCACGCAGCTCAGCAGGCCCAGATCACGTGACTGAGCATGCACTGTTCACGTGGCTGATCATGCACTGATCACGTGATTGATCATGCACTGATCACTTGGATATCATGCACTGATCACGTGGCTGATCACACTGTTCACGTGTCTGATCATGCACTGATCACGTGGTTGATCATACACTGCTCACGTGACTGATCATGCACTGATCACGCGGCTATCATGCACTGATCATGTGACTGAACATGCACTGTTCACGTGGCTGATCATGCACCTGTCACGTGACATATCATGCACTGATCACGTGGCATGCACCGATCACGTGGCTGATCATACACTGATCACGAATCATGCACTGATCACGCTATCATGCACTGATCACGTGGCTGTCTGCAATGATCATGTAGCTCCACATGGTAACGTGACTGATCATGCAAGATCACAATGATCATGCACTGATCACGCACTGATCATCACGTGATCGATCATGCACTGACCACGGCTATCATGCTCTGCTCACGTGGCTGATCATGCAACGATCACGCAGCAACCATGTACTGGTCACGTGACTGATCATGCACTGATCACGTAATTGATCCTGCACTGATCACGTGGCTCATCATGCACTGATCACGTGGCTGATCACACATGTATCACGTGACTGATCATGCACTGATCCCGTGGCTATCATGCACTGATCACGTGGCTGTCATGCACTGATCACGGATATCGTGCACTGATCACGTGGCTGATCACACACGTATCACATGACTGATCATGCACTGATCACGTGGCTCATGCACTGATCACGTATCATCACTGATCACGTGGCTATCATGCACTGATCACGTGGCTGATCAGGCAATGATCACGAGCTACCATGCGTACTGTCACGTGACTGATCATGCACTGATCACGTAACTGATCATGCACTGATCATGTGGCTGATCATGCACTGATCACGGCTGATCATACACTGATCACATAACTGATCATGCACTGATCACGGGACTGATCATGCACTGACCACGTACATCATGCACTGATCACTTGGCTGACACACTGATCACGTGCCTGGTCATGCACTGATCACGTGGCTGATCATGCACTGATCACGCGACTGATCATGCACTGATCTCGTTCTGATCATGCACTGATCACGTGGCTATCATGCACTGCTCACGTGGTTGATCATGCAATGATCACGCAGCTACCATGTAATGGTCACATGACTGATCATGCACCGATCACGTGACTGATCATGCAGTGATCACGTGGCTATCATGCACTACTCACGTGGCTGATCATGCAATGATCATGTAGCTACCATGTACTGGTCACGTGAATGATCATGCACCGATCAGGTGACTGATCATGCACTGATCACGTGGCTATCATGCACTGATCACGAGACTGATCATGCACTGTTCACGCCTATATCATGCACTGATCACATGACTGCCTGCACTGATCACGTGGATGATCATACACTAATCTTGTGACAGATCATGCACTGATCACGTGGCTGATCATGCACTGATACCGTGACTGAGCATGGACTGATCACATGACTATCATGTAGTGATCACGTGACTTAATGGCGCTGATCATGTGACTGATCATGCGCTGATCATGTTTGCTATCATACACTGATCATGTGCCTCTGGAGGCAATAAACAAAGAGCTGAGTAGGCACGAATCAAACAGTCAGCAGGCAATAATCATGGAACTCAGGTGTGAGGAATCATGCTGCTCAGCTGGCAATAATCAAGCAGCTGAGCAGGCAGGAATTACGCAGCAGCTGGCAATTGTCAAGCAGATGACAGGCAGGAATCGTGCAGCTCAGCTGGCAATTGTCAAGCAGATGAGCAGACAGTAATCACGCAGCTCAGCAGGCCCAGATCACGTGACTGAGCATGCACTGTTCACGTGGTTGATCATACACTGATCACGTGATGATCATGCACTGATCACTTGGATATCATGCACTGATCACGTGGCTGATCATACACTGTTCACGTGTCTGATCATGCACTGATCACGCTGATCATACACTGCTCACGAACTGATCATGCACTGATCACGTGGCTATCATGCACTGATCACGTGGCTGATCATGCACTGATCACGTGGCTGATCACACACCTGTCACGTGATGATCATGCACTGATCACGTGGCTACCATGCACTGATCACGTGGCTATCATGCACTGATCACGTGGCTGATCAGGCACATGATCACGTGGCTGATCATGCACTGATCACGTGGCTGATCATGCACTGATCACGTGACGATCATGCACTGATCACGTGGCTGATCATGCACTGATCACGTAACTGATCGCACTGATCACGGACTGATCATGCACTGATCACGTGGCTGATCATGCACTGATCACGTGGCTGATCATGCACTGATCACGTGGCTGATCATGCACTGATCACGTGGCTGATCATGCACTGATCACGTGACTGATCATGCACTGATCACGTAGTATCTGATCATGCACTGATCACGTGGCTATCATGCACTGCTCACGTGGCTGATCATGCATGATCACGCAGCTACCATGTACTGGTCACATGACTGATCATGCACTGATCACGTGACTGATCATGCACTGATCACGTGGCTATCATGCACTACTCACGTGGCTGATCATGCAATGATCACGTAGCTACCATGTACAGGTCACGTGGATGATCATACACCCATCAGGTGACTGATCATGCACTGATCACGTGGCTATCATGCACTGATCACGAGGCTGATCATGCACTGTTCACGCTATATCATGCACTGATCACATGCTGCCCATGCACTGATCACGTGGATGATCATACACTAATCTTGCATGATCATGCACTGATCACGTGGCTGATCATGCACTGATACCGTGACTGAGCATGGACTGATCACATGACTATCATGTAGTGATCACGTGACTTAATGGCGCTGATCATGTGACTGATCATGCGCTGATCATGTTTGCTATCACACTGATCATGTGCCTCTGGAGGCAATAAACAAAGAGCTGAGTAGGCACGAATCAAACAGTCAGCAGGCAATAATCATGGAACTCAGGTGTGAGGAATCATGCTGCTCAGCTGGCAATAATCAAGCAGCTGAGCAGGCAGGAATTACGCAGCACAGCTGGCACTGTCAAGCAGATGACAGGCAGGAATCGTGCAGCTCAGCTGGCAATTGTCAAGCAGATGAGCAGACAGTAATCACGCAGCTCAGCAGGCCCAGATCACGTGACTGAGCATGCACTGTTCACGTGGCTGATCATACACTGATCACGTGATGATCATGCACTGATCACTTGGATATCATGCACTGATCACGTGGCTGATCATACACTGTTCACGTGTCTGACCATGCACTGATCACGTGGCTGATCACACTGCTCACGTAACTGATCATGCACTGATCACGGTCATGCACTGATCACGTGGCTGAACATGCACCGTTCACGTGGCTGATCACACACCTGTCACGCGACATATCATGCACTGATCACGCGGCACTCATGCACTGATCACGTGGCTGATCATACTCTGCTCACGTAACTCATGCACACATCACGTGGCTATCATGCACTGCTCACGTGGTTCGTCATGGAATGATCACGAGCAACCATATACTGGTAACGTGACTGATCATGCAAAGATCACGCAAATGATCATGCACTGTTCACGTGACTGATCATGTACTGATCACGTGACTGATCATGCACTGATCACGTGGCTATCATGCTCTGCTCACGGGCTGATCATGCAACGATCACGTAGCAACCATGTACTGGTCACGTGACTGATCATGCACTGATCACGAATTGATCCTGCACTGATCACGTGGCTATCATGCACTGATCACGCTGATCACACACGTATCACGTGACTGATCATGCACTGATCACTGGCTTATCATGCATGATCACGGCTATCATGCACTGATCACGTGGATATCATGCACTGATCATGTGGCTGATCATGCACACGATCACGTGACTGATCATGCACTGATCACGTGGCTTCATGCACTGATCACGTGGCTATCATGCACTGATCACGTGGCTACCATGTACTGATCACGTGGCTGATCAGGCAATGATCACGTAGCTATCATGCACTGGTCACGTGGCTGATCATGCACTGATCACGCAATTGATCATGCACTGATCACGGGCTGATCATGCACTGATCACGTGGCTGATCATACACTGATCACATAACTGATCATGCACTGATCACGTGACTGATCATGCACTGATCACGTGGCTATCATGCACTGATCACTTGGCTGATCATACACTGATCACGTGCCTGGTCATGCACTGATCACGTGGCTGATCATGCACTGATCACGTGACTGATCATGCACTGATCTCGTGCTGATCATGCACTGATCACGTGGCTGATCATGCACTGCTCACGTGGCTGATCATGCACTGATCACGTGGCTATCATGCATCACGTGGCTGAACATGCACTGATCACGTGACTGATCATGCACTGATCACGTGGACTGATCATGCACTGATCACGTGGCTATCATGCACTGATCACGTGATATCATGCACTGATCACGTGGCTGATCACACACGTATCACATGACTGATCGCACTGATCACGGTTATCATGCACTGATCACGTGGCTATCATGCACTGATCACGTGGCTGACTGGCAATGATCACGTAGTTACCATGTACTGGTCACGTGACTGATCATGCACTGATCACGTAACTGATCATGCACTGATCATGTGCTGATCATGCACTGATCACGTGGCTGATCATGCACTGATCACATAACTGATCATGCACTGATCACGTGACTGATAATGCACTGATCACGTGGCTATCATGCACTGATCACTTGGTTGGTCATACACTGATCACGTGGCTGGTCAGGCACTGATCACGTGGCTGATCATGCACTGACTACGTGACTGATCATGCACTGATCACGTGTGTCTGATCATGCACTGATCACGTGGCTATCATGCACTGCTCACGTGGCTGATCATGCCATGATCACGGAGCTACCATGTACTGGTCACATGACTGATCATGCACTGATCACGTGACTGATCATGCAGTGATCACGTGGCTATCATGCACTACTCACGGCTGATCATGCAATGATCATGTAGCTACCATGTACTGGTCACGTGAATGATCATACACCCATCAGGTGACTGATCATGCACTGATCACGTGGCTATCATGCACTGATCACGAGACTGATCATGCACTGTTCACGCCTATATCATGCACTGATCACATGACTGCCCGCACTGATCACGTGGATGATCATACACTAATCTTGTGACAGATCATGCACTGATCACGTGGCTGATCATGCACTGATACCGTGACTGAGCATGGACTGATCACATGACTATCATGTAGTGATCACGTGACTTAATGGCGCTGATCATGTGACTGATCATGCGCTGATCATGTTTGCTATCATACACTGATCATGTGCCTCTGGAGGCAATAAACAAAGAGCTGAGTAGGTACGAATCAAACAGTCAGCAGGCAATAATCATGGAACTCAGGTGTGAGGAATCATGCTGCTCAGCTGGCAATAATCAAGCAGCTGAGCAGGCAGGAATTACGCAGCACAGCTGGCAATTGTCAAGCAGATGACAGGCAGGAATCGTGCAGCTCAGCTGGCAATTGTCAAGCAGATGAGCAGACAGTAATCACGCAGCTCAGCAGGCCCAGATCACGTGACTGAGCATGCACTGTTCGTGGCTGATCATACACTGATCACGTGATGATCATGCACTGATCACTTGGATATCATGCACTGATCACGTGGCTGATCATACACTGTTCACGTGTCTGACCATGCACCGATCACGTGGCTGATCATACACTGCTCACGACTGATCATGCACTGATCACGGCTATCATGCACTGATCACGCTGAACATGCACTGTTCACGTGGCTGATCATACACCTGTCACGTGACATATCATGCACTGATCACGTGCACTGATGCACTGATCACGTGGCTGATCATACTCTGCCCACGTAACTCATGCACACATCACGTGGCTATCATGCACTGCTCACGCATCATGGAATGATCACGTTAGCAACCATATACTGGTAACGCGACTGATCATGCAAAGATCACGAAATGATCATGCACTGTTCACGTGACTGATCATGTACTGACCACGTGACTGATCATGCACCGACCACGTGGCTATCATGCTCTGCTCACGTGGTTGATCATGCAACGATCACGTAGCAACCATGTACTGGTCACGTGACTGATCATGCACTGATCACGTAATTGATCTGCACTGATCACGTGGTCTATCATGCACTGATCACGTGGCTGATCACACATGTATCACGTGACTGATCATGCACTGATCACGTGGCTATCATGCACTGATCACGTGGCTGTCATGCACTGATCACGTAGCTATCATGCACTGATCATGGCCGATCACGCACGATCACATGACTGATCATGCACTGATCACGTGGATATCATGCACTGATCACGTGACTATCATGCACTGATCACGTGGCTATCATGCACTGATCACGTGGCTGATCATGCAATGATCACGTAGCTACCATGTACTGGTCACGTGACTGATCATGCACCGATCACGTAATTGATCATGCACTGATCACGTGGCTGATCATGCACTGATCACGTGGCTGATCATGCACTGATCACGTAACTGATCATGCACTGATCACGCGACTGATCATGCACTGATCACGTGGCTATCATGCACTGATCATCAATGCACTGATCACGTGGCTGATCATGCACTGATCACGTGGCTGATCATGCACATCAGTGACTGATCATGCACTGATCTGGTCTGATCATGCACTGATCACGTACATCATGCACTGATCACGTGGCTGATCATGCACTGATCACGCGGCTACATGCACTGATCACGTGACTGATCATGCACTGATCACGCGGACTGATCATGCACTGATCACGTGGGTTATCATGATCATACTACTATTGATCATGCACTGATCATGGAGCATCATGCACTGATCACGTGACTGATCATGCACTGATCACGTGGCTGATCATGCACTGATCACGTGGCTGATCATGCATGATCACGCAGCTACATGTACTGGTCACATGACTGATCATGCACTGATCACGTGATGATCATGCAGTGATCACGCTATCATGAACTACTCACGTGGCTGATCATGCAATGATCATGCAGCTACCATACAGGTCACGTGAATGATCATACACCCATCAGGTGACTGATCACACTGGCTATCATGCACTGATCACGTGACTGATCATGCACTGTTCACGCCTATATCATGCACTGATCACATGACTGCCCGCACTGATCACGTGGATGATCATACATAATCTTGTGACAGATCATGCACTGATCACGTGGCTGATCATGCACTGATAACGTGACTGAGCATGGACTGATCACATGACTATCATGCAGTGATCACGTGACTTAATGGCGCTGATCATGTGACTGATCATGCGCTGATCATGTTTGCTGTCATACACTGATCATGTGCCTCTGGAGGCATAAACAAAGAGCTGAGTAGGCATGAATCAAACAGTCAGCAGGCAATAATCATGGAACTCAGGTGTGAGGAATCATGCTGCTCAGCTGGCAATAATCAGCAGCTGAGCAGGCAGGAATTACGCAGCACAGCTGGCAATTGTCAAGCAGATGACAGGCAGGAATCTGCAGCTCAGCTGGCAATTGTCAAGCAGATGAGCAGACAGTAATCACGCAGCTCAGCAGGCCCTGATCACGTGACTGAGCATGCACTGTTCACGTGGCTGATCATACACTGATCACGTGATGATCATGCACTGATCACTTGGCTATCATGCACTGATCACGTGGCTGATCATACACTGTTCACGTTCTGACCATGCACTGATCACGTGGCTGATCATACACTGCTCACGAATGATCATGCACTGATCACGCGCTATCATGCACTGATCACGCTGATCATGCACTGTTCACGTGGCTGATCATGCACCTGTCACGTGACATATCATGCACTGATCACGGCACTCATGCACTGATCACGTGGCTGATCATACCTGCTCACGTAACTCATGCACTGATCACGTGGCTATCATGCACTGATCACGTGGTCACGAATGGAATGATCACGAGTCACCATATACTGCAACGTGACTGATCATGCACTGATCACGAATGATCATGCACTGTTCACGTGACTGATCATACCGATCACGTGACTGTTCATGCACTGACCACGCTATCATGCACTGCTCACGTGGCTGATCATGCACCATCACGAAGGATCATGTACTGTCACGTGACTGATCATGCACTGATCACGTGATTGATCCTGCACTGATCACGTGGCTCATCATGCACTGATCACGTGGCTGATCACACATGATCACGTGACTGATCATGCACTGATCCGTGGCTCTCATGCACTGATCACGTGGCTGTCATGCACTGATCACGTGGCTATCATGCACTGATCACGTGGCTGATCACACACGATCACATGACTGATCATGCACTGATCACGTGGCTATCATGCACTGATCACGTGGCTCATGCACCATCACTGGCTATCATGCACTGATCACGTGACTGATCATGCACTGATCACGTAGCTACCATGCACTGGTCACGTGACTGATCATGCACTGATCACTGCACTGATCATGCACTGATCACGTGGCTGATCATGCACTGATCACGTGGCTGATCATACACTGATCACGTAACTGATCATGCACTGATCACGTGACTGATCATGCACTGATCACGTGGCTATCATGCACTGATCACTTGGCTGACATACACTGATCAGCTGGTCATGCACTGATCACGCTGATCATGCACTGATCACGTGACTGATCATGCACTGATCACGTGTCTGATCATGCACTGATCACGTGGCTATCATGCACTGATCACGTGGCTGATCATGCGCCATGATCACCAGCTACCATGCATGGTCACACTGATCATGCACTGATCACGTGACTGATCATGCAGTGATCACGGCTATCATGCACTACTCACGTGCCTGATCATGCAATGATCATGTAGCTACCATGCACAGATCACGTGAATGATCATACACCCATCAGGTGACTGATCATGCACTGATCACGTGGCTATCATGCACGGATCACGAGACTGATCATGCACTGTTCACGTCTATATCATGCACTGATCATATGACTGCCCGTGCACTGATCACGTGGATGATCATACACTAATCAGTGACAGATCATGCACTGATCACGTGGCTGATCATGCACTGATACCGGGACTGAGCATGGACTGATCACATGACTATCATGTAGTGATCACGTGACTTAATGGCGCTGATCATGTGACTGATCATGCGCTGATCATGTTTGCTATCATATACTGATCATGTGCCTCTGGAGGCAATAAACAAAGAGCTGAGTAGGCACGAATCAAACAGTCAGCAGGCACAATCATGGAACTCAGGTGTGAGGAATCATGCTGCTCAGCTGGTAATCAAGCAGCTGAGCAGGCAGGAATTACGCAGCACAGCTGGCAATTGTCAAGCAGATGACAGGCAGGAATCGTGCAGCTCAGCTGGCAATTGTCAAGCAGATGAGCAGACAGTAATCACGCAGCTCAGCAGGCCCAGATCACGTGACTGAGCATGCACTGTTCACGTGGCTGATCATACACTGATCACGTGATGATCATGCACTGATCACTTGGATGATCATGCACTGATCACGTGTCTGATCATGCACTGTTCACGTGGCTGATCATACACTGCACGTAACTGATCATGCACTGATCACGTGGCTATCATGCACTGATCACGGCTGAACATGCACTGTTCACGTGGCTGATCACACACCTGTCACGTGACATATCATGCACTGATCACGTGGCACTCATGCACTGATCACGTGCTGATCATACTCTGCTCACGTAACTCATGCACACATCACGCGGCTATCATGCACTGCTCACGTGGCTCACCATGGAATGATCACGAGCAACCATATACTGTAACGTGACTGATCATGCACTGATCACGAATGATCATGCACTGTTCACGTGACTGATCATGTACTGACCACGTGACTGATCATGCACTGACCACGTGGCTATCATGCTCTGCTCACGTGGCTGATCATGCAACGATCACGTAGCAACCATGTACTGGTCATGACTGATCATGCACTGATCACGTAATTGATCCTGCACCGATCACGTGGCTCATCATGCACTGATCACGTGGCTGATCACACATGTATCACGTGACTGATCATGCACTGATCCCGTGGTCTCATGCACTGATCACGTGGCTGTCATGCACTGATCACGTGGATATCATGCACTGATCACGTGGCTGATCATGCACACGTATCACATGACTGATCATGCACTGATCACGTGGCTATCATGCACTGATCACGTGGCTATCATGCACTGACTCACGTGGCTGATCAGGCAATGATCAACGAGCTGACCATGTACTGGTCACGTGACTGATCATGCACTGATCACGCATTGATCATGCACTGATCATGTGGCTGATCATGCACTGATCACGCGCTGATCATACACTGATCACATAACTGATCATGCACTGATGGCACGTGACTGATCATGCACTGATCACGTGGCTATCATGCACTGATCACTTGGCTGGTCATGCACTGATCACGCGGCTGGTCATGCACTGATCACGCGGTTGATCATGCACTGATCACGTGACTGATCATGCACTGATCACGTGGCTATCATGCACTGATCACGTGGCTGAATGCACATGATCACGCAGCTATCATGCACTGATCACATGACTGATCATGCACGATCACGTGACTATCATGCACTGATCACGTGGCTATCATGCACTGATCACGTGGCTG
>NW_026894934.1:0-52362 GCF_032452875.1 Bos javanicus
TGATCAGCGTGCATGATCAGTCACATGATCAGCGCCATTAAGTCACGTGATCACTACATGATAGTCATGTGATCAGTCCATGCTCAGTCACGGGTATCAGTGCATGATCAGCCACGTGATCAGTGCATGATCTGTCACAAGATTAGTGTATGATCATCCACGTGATCAGTGCACGGGCAGTCATGTGATCAGTGCATGATATAGACGTGAACAGTGCATGATCAGTCTCGTGATCAGTGCATGATAGCCACGTGATCAGTGCATGATCAGTCACCTGATGGGTGTATGATCATTCACGTGACCTGTACATGGTAGCTACATGATCATTGCATGATCAGCCACGTGAGTAGTTCATGATAGCCACGTGATCACTGCATGATCAGTCACGTGATCAGTGCATGATCAGTCACGTGACCAGTACATGGTAGCTGCGTGATCATGGCATGATCAGCCACGTGAGCAGTGCATGATAGCCACGTGATCAGTGCATGATCAGACACGAGATCAGTGCATGATCAGTCACGTGATCAGTGCATGATCAGCCACGTGATCAGTGCATGACCAGGCACGCGATCAGTGTATGTCCAGCCAAGTGATCAGTGCATGATAGCCACGTGATCAGTGCATGATCAGTCACGTGATCAGTGCATGATCAGTTACGTGATCAGTGTATGATCAGCCACGTGATCAGTGCATGATCAGCCACATGATCAGTGCATGATCAATTACGTGATCAGTGCATGATCAGTCACGTGACCAGTACATGGTAGCCACGTGATCATTGCCTGATCAGCCACGTGATCAGTGCATGATAGCCACGTGATCAGTGCATGATAGCCACGTGATCAGTGCATGATCAGTCATGTGATACGCGTGTGATCAGCCACGTGATCAGTGCATGATATCCACGTGATCAGTGCATGACAGCCACGTGATCAGTGCATGAGAGCCACGTGATCAGTGCATGATCAGTCACGTGATACATGTGTGATCAGCCACGTGATCAGTGCATGATGAGCCACGTGATCAGTGCAGGATCAATTACGTGATCAGTGCATGATCAGTCACGTGACCAGTACATGGTTGCTACGTGATCGTGTGCATGATCAGCCACGTGAGCAGAGCATGATAGCCACGTGGTCAGTGCATGATCAGTCACGTGATCAGTACATGATCAGTCACGTGAACAGTGCATGATCATTTACGTGATCTTTGCATGATCAGTCACGTACCAGTATATGGTTGCTACGTGATCATTCCATGACGAGCCACGTGAGCAGTGCATGATAGCCACGTGATGTGTGCATGAGTTACGTGAGCAGAGTATGATCAGCCACGTGATCAGTGCATGAGTGCCACGTGATCAGTGCATGATATGTCACGTGACAGGTGTGTGATCAGCCACGTGAACAGTGCATGTTCAGCCACGTGATCAGTGCATGATAGCCACGTGATCAGTGCATGATCAGTTACGTGAGCAGTGTATGATCAGCCACGTGATCAGTGCATGGTCAGACACGTGAACAGTGTATGATCAGCCACGTGATCAGTGCATGATATCCAAGTGATCAGTGCATGATCATCACGTGATCAGTGTATGATCAGCCACGCGAACAGTGCATGCTCAGTCACGTGATCTGGGCCTGCTGAGCTGCGTGATTACTGTCTGCTCATCTGCTTGACAATTGCCAGCTGAGCTGCACGATTCCTGCCTGTCATCTGCTTGACAATTGCCAGCTGTGCTGTAATTCCTGCCTGCTCAGCTGCTTGATTATTGCCAGCTGAGCAGCATGATTCCTCACACCTGAGTTCCATGATTATTGCCTGCTGACTGTTTGATTCGTGCCTACTCAGCTCTTTGTTTATTGCCTCCAGAGGCACATGATCAGTGTATGATAGCAAACATGATCAGCGATGATCAGTCACATGATCAGCGCCATTAAGTCACGTGATCACTACATGATAGTCATGTGATCAGTCCATGCTCAGTCACGGTATCAGTGCATGATCAGCCACGTGATCAGTGCATGATCTGTCACAAGATTAGTGTATGATCATCCACGTGATCAGTGCACGGGCAGTCATGTGATCAGTGCATGATATAGACGTGAACAGTGCATGATCAGTCTCGTGATCAGTGCATGATAGCCACGTGATCAGTGCATGATCAGTCACCTGATGGGTGTATGATCATTCACGTGACCTGTACATGGTAGCTACATGATCATTGCATGATCAGCCACGTGAGTAGTTCATGATAGCCACGTGATCACTGCATGATCAGTCACGTGATCAGTGCATGATCAGTCATGTGACCAGTACATGGTAGCTGCGTGATCATGGCATGATCAGCCACGTGAGCAGTGCATGATAGCCACGCGATCAGTGCATGATCAGACACGAGATCAGTGCATGATCAGTCACGTGATCAGTGCATGATCAGCCACGTGATCAGTGCATGACCAGGCACGTGATCAGTGTATGTCCAGCCAAGTGATCAGTGCATGATAGCCACGTGATCAGTGCATGATCAGTCACGTGATCAGTGCATGATCAGTTATGTGATCAGTGTATGATCAGCCACGTGATCAGTGCATGATCAGCCACATGATCAGTGCATGATCAATTACGTGATCAGTGCATGATCAGTCACGTGACCAGTACATGGTAGCTACGTGATCATTGCCTGATCAGCCACGTGATCAGTGCATGATAGCCACGTGATCAGTGCATGATAGCCACGTGATCAGTGCATGATCAGTCATGTGATACGTGTGTGATCAGCCACGTGATCAGTGCATGATATCCACGTGATCAGTGCATGACAGCCACGTGATCAGTGCATGAGAGCCACGGGATCAGTGCATGATCAGTCACGTGATACATGTGTGATCAGCCACGTGATCAGTGCATGATGAGCCACGTGATCAGTGCAGGATCAATTACGTGATCAGTGCATGATCAGTCACGTGACCAGTACATGGTTGCTACGTGATCGCTGCATGATCAGCCACGTGAGCAGAGCATGATAGCCACGTGGTCAGTGCATGATCAGTCACGTGATCAGTACATGATCAGTCACGTGAACAGTGCATGATCATTTACGTGATCTTTGCATGATCAGTCACGTTACCAGTATATGGTTGCTACGTGATCATTCCATGACGAGCCACGTGAGCAGTGCATGATAGCCACGGATGTGTGCATGAGTTACGTGAGCAGAGTATGATCAGCCACGTGATCAGTGCATGAGTGCCACGTGATCAGTGCATGATATGTCACGTGACAGGTGTGTGATCAGCCACGTGAACAGTGCATGTTCAGCCACGTGATCAGTGCATGATAGCCACGTGATCAGTGCATGATCAGTTACGTGAGCAGTGTATGATCAGCCACGTGATCAGTGCATGGTCAGACACGTGAACAGTGTATGATCAGCCACGTGATCAGTGCATGATATCCAAGTGATCAGTGCATGATCATCACGTGATCAGTGTATGATCAGCCACGTGAACAGTGCATGCTCAGTCACGTGATCTGGGCCTGCTGAGCTGCGTGATTACTGTCTGCTCATCTGCTTGACAATTGCCAGCTGAGCTGCACGATTCCTGCCCGTCATCTGCTTGACAATTGCCAGCTGTGCTGCGTAATTCCTGCCTGCTCAGCTGCTTGATTATTGCCAGCTGAGCAGCATGATTCCTCACACCTGAGTTCCATGATTATTGCCTGCTGACTGTTTGATTCGTGCCTACTCAGCTCTTTGTTTATTGCCTCCAGAGGCACATGATCAGTGTATGATAGCAAACATGATCAGCGCATGATCAGTCACATGATCAGCGCCATTAAGTCACGTGATCACTACATGATAGTCATGTGATCAGTCCATGCTCAGTCACGGTATCAGTGCATGATCAGCCACGTGATCAGTGCATGATCTGTCACAAGATTAGTGTATGATCATCCACGTGATCAGTGCACGGGCAGTCATGTGATCAGTGCATGATATAGACGTGAACAGTGCATGATCAGTCTCGTGGATCAGTGCATGATAGCCACGTGATCAGTGCATGATCAGTCACCTGATGGGTGTATGATCATTCACGTGACCTGTACATGGTAGCTACATGATCATTGCATGATCAGCCACGTGAGTAGTTCATGATAGCCACGTGATCACTGCATGATCAGTCACGTGATCAGTGCATGATCAGTCATGTGACCAGTACATGGTAGCTGCGTGATCATGGCATGATCAGCCACGTGAGCAGTGCATGATAGCCACGTGATCAGTGCATGATCAGACACGAGATCAGTGCATGATCAGTCACGGATCAGTGCATGATCAGCCACGTGATCAGTGCATGATCAGTCACGTGATCAGTGCATGATCAGCCACGTGATCAGTGCATGACCAGGCACGGATCAGTGTATGTCCAGCCAAGTGATCAGTGCATGATAGCCACGTGATCAGTGCATGATCAGTCACGTGATCAGTGCATGATCAGTTACGTGATCAGTGTATGATCAGCCACGTGATCAGTGCATGATCAGCCACATGATCAGTGCATGATCAATTACGTGCTCAGTGCATGATCAGTTACGTGACCAGTACATGGTAGCTACGTGATCATTGCCTGATCAGCCACGTGATCAGTGCATGATAGCCACGTGATCAGTGCATGATAGCCACGTGATCAGTGCATGATCAGTCATGTGATACGCGGTGTGATCAGCCACGTGATCAGTGCATGATATCCACGTGATCAGTGCATGACAGCCACGTGATCAGTGCATGAGAGCCACGTGATCAGTGCATGATCAGTCACGTGATACATGTGTGATCAGCCACGTGATCAGTGCATGATGAGCCACGTGATCAGTGCAGGATCAATTACGTGATCAGTGCATGATCAGTCACGTGACCAGTACATGGTTGCACGCGATCGCTTGCATGATCAGCCACGTGAGCAGAGCATGATAGCCACGTGGTCAGTGCATGATCAGTCACGTGATCAGTACATGATCAGTCACGTGAACAGTGCATGATCATTTACGTGATCTTTGCATGATCAGTCACGCTACCAGTATATGGTTGCTACGCTGATCATTCCATGACGAGCCACGTGAGCAGTGCATGATAGCCACGCTGATGTGCATGAGTTACGTGAGCAGAGTATGATCAGCCACGTGATCAGTGCATGAGTGCCACGTGATCAGTGCATGATATGTCACGTGACAGGTGTGTGATCAGCCACGTGAACAGTGCATGTTCAGCCACGTGATCAGTGCATGATAGCCACGTGATCAGTGCATGATCAGTCACGTGAGCAGTGCATGATCAGCCACGTGATCAGTGCATGATCAGCCACGTGATCAGTGCATGATCTGTCACGTGATTAGTGTATGATCATCCACGTGATCAGTGCACGGGCAGTCACGTGATCAGTGCATGATATAGACGTGAACAGTGCATGATCAGTCTCGGTGATCAGTGCATGATAGCCACGTGATCAGTGCATGATCAGTCACCTGATGGGTGTATGATCATTCACGTGACCTGTACATGGTAGCTACATGATCATTGCATGATCAGCCACGTGAGTAGTTCATGATAGCCACGTGATCACTGCATGATCAGTCACGTGATCAGTGCATGATCAGTCACGTGACCAGTACATGGTAGCTGCGTGATCATGGCATGATCAGCCACGTGAGCAGTGCATGATAGCCACGTGATCAGTGCATGATCAGACACGAGATCAGTGCATGATCAGTCACGTGATCAGTGCATGATCAGCCACGTGATCAGTGCATGACCAGGCACGGATCAGTGTATGTCCAGCCAAGTGATCAGTGCATGATAGCCACGTGATCAGTGCATGATCAGTCACGTGATCAGTGCATGATCAGTTACGTGATCAGTGTATGATCAGCCACGTGATCAGTGCATGATCAGCCACATGATCAGTGCATGATCAATTACGTGATCAGTGCATGATCAGTCACGTGACCAGTACATGGTAGCTACGTGATCATTGCCTGATCAGCCACGTGATCAGTGCATGATAGCCACGTGATCAGTGCATGATAGCCACGTGATCAGTGCATGATCAGTCATGTGATACGTGTGATCAGCCACATGATCAGTGCATGATATCCACGTGATCAGTGCATGACAGCCACGCGATCAGTGCATGAGAGCCACGGGATCAGTGCATGATCAGTCACGTGATACATGTGTGATCAGCCACGTGATCAGTGCATGATGAGCCACGTGATCAGTGCAGGATCAATCACGTGATCAGTGCATGATCAGTCACGTGACCAGTACATGGTTGCTACGTGATCGCTGCATGATCAGCCACGTGAGCAGAGCATGATAGCCACGTGGTCAGTGCATGATCAGTCACGTGATCAGTACATGATCAGTCACGTGAAGAGTGCATGATCATTTACGTGATCTTTGCATGATCAGTCACGTTACCAGTATATGGTTGCTACGTGATCATTCCATGACGAGCCACGTGAGCAGTGCATGATAGCCACGTGATGTGTGCATGAGTTACGTGAGCAGAGTATGATCAGCCACGTGATCAGTGCATGAGTGCCACGTGATCAGTGCATGATATGTCACGTGACAGGTGTGTGATCAGCCACGTGATCAGTGCATGATAGCCACGTGATCAGTGCATGATCAGTTACATGAGCAGTGTATGATCAGCCACGTGATCAGTGCATGGTCAGACACGTGAACAGTGTATGATCAGCCACGTGATAAGTGCATGATATCCACGTGATCAGTGCATGATCATCACGTGATCAGTGTATGATCAGCCACGTGAACAGTGCTTGCTCAGTCACGTGATCTGGGCCTGCTGAGCTGCGTGATTACTGTCTGCTCATCTGCTTGACAATTGCCAGCTGAGCTGCACGATTCCTGCCTGTCATCTGCTTGACAATTGCCAGCTGTGCTGCGAATTCCTGCCTGCTCAGCTGCTTGATTATTGCCAGCTGAGCAGCATGATTCCTCACACCTGAGTTCCATGATTATTGCCTGCTGACTGTTTGATTCGTGCCTACTCAGCTCTTTGTTTATTGCCTCCAGAGGCACATGATCAGTGTATGATAGCAAACATGATCAGCGCATGATCAGTCACATGATCAGCGCCATTAAGTCACGTGATCACTACATGATAGTCATGTGATCAGTCCATGCTCAGTCACGGTATCAGTGCATGATCAGCCACGTGATCAGTGCATGATCTGTCACAAGATTAGTGTATGATCATCCACGTGATCAGTGCACGGGCAGTCATGTGATCAGTGCATGATATAGACGTGAACAGTGCATGATCAGTCTCGTGATCAGTGCATGATAGCCACGTGATCAGTGCATGATCAGTCACCTGATGGGTGTATGATCATTCACGTGACCTGTACATGGTAGCTACATGATCATTGCATGATCAGCCACGTGAGTAGTTCATGATAGCCACGTGATCACTGCATGATCAGTCACGTGATCAGTGCATGATCAGTCATGTGACCAGTACATGGTAGCTGCGTGATCATGGCATGATCAGCCACGTGAGCAGTGCATGATAGCCACGTGATCAGTGCATGATCAGACACGAGATCAGTGCATGATCAGTCACGTGATCAGTGCATGATCAGCCACGTGATCAGTGCATGACCAGGCACGTGATCAGTGTATGTCCAGCCACGTGATCAGTGCATGATAGCCACGTGATCAGTGCATGATCAGTCACGTGATCAGTGCATGATCAGTTACGTGATCAGTGCATGATCAGCCACGTGATCAGTGCATGATCAGCCACATGATCAGTGCATGATCAATTACGTGATCAGTGCATGATCAGTCACGTGACCAGTACATGGTAGCACGTGATCATTGCCTGATCAGCCACGTGATCAGTGCATGATAGCCACGGATCAGTGCATGATAGCCACGTGATCAGTGCATGACAGTCACGTGACCAGTACATGATAGCCACGTGATCATGCGTGATCAGCCACGGATCAGTGCATGATAGCCACGGATCAGTGCATGAAGCCACGTGATCAGTGCATGATCAGTCATGTGATACGTGTGTGATCAGCCACGTGATCAGTGCATGATATCCACGTGATCAGTGCATGACAGCCACGTGATCAGTGCATGAGAGCCACGGGATCAGTGCATGATCAGTCACGTGATACATGTGTGATCAGCCACGTGATCAGTGCATGATGAGCCACGTGATCAGTGCAGGATCAATTACGTGATCAGTGCATGATCAGTCACGTGACCAGTACATGGTTGCTACGGATCGTTGCATGATCAGCCACGTGAGCAGAGCATGATAGCCACGTGGTCAGTGCATGATCAGTCACGTGATCAGTACATGATCAGTCACGTGAACAGTGCATGATCATTTACGTGATCTTTGCATGATCAGTCACGTTACCAGTATATGGTTGCTACGTGATCATTCCATGACGCAGCCACGTGAGCAGTGCATGATAGCCACGTGATGTGTGCATGAGTTACGTGAGCAGAGTATGATCAGCCACGTGATCAGTGCATGAGTGCCACGTGATCAGTGCATGATATGTCACGTGACAGGTGTGTGATCAGCCACGTGAACAGTGCATGTTCAGCCACGTGATCAGTGCATGATAGCCACGTGATCAGTGCATGATCAGTTACGTGAGCAGTGTATGATCAGCCACGTGATCAGTGCATGATATCCAAGTGATCAGTGCATGATCATCACGTGATCAGTGTATGATCAGCCACGTGAACAGTGCATGCTCAGTCACGTGATCTGGGCCTGCTGAGCTGCGTGATTACTGTCTGCTCATCTGCTTGACAATTGCCAGCTGAGCTGCACGATTCCTGCCTGTCATCTGCTTGACAATTGCCAGCTGTGCTGCGTAATTCCTGCCTGCTCAGCTGCTTGATTATTGCCAGCTGAGCAGCATGATTCCTCACACCTGAGTTCCATGATTATTGCCTGCTGACTGTTTGATTCGTGCCTACTCAGCTCTTTGTTTATTGCCTCCAGAGGCACATGATCAGTGTATGATAGCAAACATGATCAGCGATGATCAGTCACATGATCAGCGCCATTAAGTCACGTGATCACTACATGATAGTCATGTGATCAGTCCATGCTCAGTCACGGTATCAGTGCATGATCAGCCACGTGATCAGTGCATGATCTGTCACAAGATTAGTGTATGATCATCCACGTGATCAGTGCACGGGCAGTCATGTGATCAGTGCATGATATAGACGTGAACAGTGCATGATCAGTCTCGTGATCAGTGCATGATAGCCACGTGATCAGTGCATGATCAGTCACCTGATGGGTGTATGATCATTCACGTGACCTGTACATGGTAGCTACATGATCATTGCATGATCAGCCACGTGAGTAGTTCATGATAGCCACGTGATCACTGCATGATCAGTCACGTGATCAGTGCATGATCAGTCATGTGACCAGTACATGGTAGCTGCGTGATCATGGCATGATCAGCCACGTGAGCAGTGCATGATAGCCACGTGATCAGTGCATGATCAGACACGAGATCAGTGCATGATCAGTCACGTGATCAGTGCATGATCAGCCACGTGATCAGTGCATGACCAGGCACGTGATCAGTGCATGTCCAGCCACGTGATCAGTGCATGATCAGCCACGTGATCAGTGCATGATCAGTCACGGATCAGTGCATGATCAGCCACGTGATCAGTGCATGATCAGCCACGTGATCAGTGCATGATCAGTCACGTGATCAGTGCATGATCAGCCACGTGATCAGTGCATGATCAGCACGGATCAGTGCATGTCAGCCACGTGATCAGTGCATGATAGCCACGTGATCAGTGCATGATCAGTCACGTGATCAGTGCATGATCAGTTACGTGATCAGTGCATGATCAGCCACGTGATCAGTGCATGATCAGCCACGTGATCAGTGCATGATCAATTACGTGATCAGTGCATGATCAGTCACGTGACCAGTACATGGTAGCCACGTGATCATTGCCTGATCAGCCACGTGATCAGTGCATGATAGCCACGTGATCAGTGCATGATAGCCACGTGATCAGTGCATGATCAGTCATGTGATACGTGTGATCAGCCACGTGATCAGTGCATGATATCCACGTGATCAGTGCATGACAGCCACGTGATCAGTGCATGAGAGCCACGGGATCAGTGCATGATCAGTCACGTGATACATGTGTGATCAGCCACGTGATCAGTGCATGATGAGCCACGTGATCAGTGCAGGATCAATTACGTGATCAGTGCATGATCAGTCACGTGACCAGTACATGGTTGCTACGTGATCGTGCATGATCAGCCACGTGAGCAGAGCATGATAGCCACGTGGTCAGTGCATGATCAGTCACGTGATCAGTACATGATCAGTCACGTGAACAGTGCATGATCATTTACGTGATCTTTGCATGATCAGTCACGTTACCAGTATATGGTTGCTACGTGATCATTCCATGACGAGCCACGTGAGCAGTGCATGATAGCCACGTGATGTGCATGAGTTACGTGAGCAGAGTATGATCAGCCACGTGATCAGTGCATGAGTGCCACGTGATCAGTGCATGATATGTCACGTGACAGGTGTGTGATCAGCCACGTGAACAGTGCATGTTCAGCCACGTGATCAGTGCATGATAGCCACGTGATCAGTGCATGATCAGTTACGTGAGCAGTGTATGATCAGCCACGTGATCAGTGCATGGTCAGACACGTGAACAGTGTATGATCAGCCACGTGATCAGTGCATGATATCCGTGATCAGTGCATGATCATCACGTGATCAGTGTATGATCAGCCACGTGAACAGTGCATGCTCAGTCACGTGATCTGGGCCTGCTGAGCCGCGTGATTACTGTCTGCTCATCTGCTTGACAATTGCCAGCTGAGCTGCACGATTCCTGCCTGTCATCTGCTTGACAATTGCCAGCTGTGCTGCGTAATTCCTGCCTGCTCAGCTGCTTGATTATTGCCAGCTGAGCAGCATGATTCCTCACACCTGAGTTCCATGATTATTGCCTGCTGACTGTTTGATTCGTGCCTACTCAGCTCTTTGTTTATTGCCTCCAGAGGCACATGATCAGTGTATGATAGCAAACATGATCAGCGCATGATCAGTCACATGATCAGCGCCATTAAGTCACGTGATCACTACATGATAGTCATGTGATCAGTCCATGCTCAGTCACGGTATCAGTGCATGATCAGCCACGTGATCAGTGCATGATCTGTCACAAGATTAGTGTATGATCATCCACGTGATCAGTGCACGGGCAGTCATGTGATCAGTGCATGATATAGACGTGAACAGTGCATGATCAGTCTCGTGATCAGTGCATGATAGCCACGTGATCAGTGCATGATCAGTCACCTGATGGGTGTATGATCATTCACGTGACCTGTACATGGTAGCTACATGATCATTGCATGATCAGCCACGTGAGTAGTTCATGATAGCCACGTGATCACTGCATGATCAGTCACGTGATCAGTGCATGATCAGTCATGTGACCAGTACATGGTAGCTGCGTGATCATGGCATGATCAGCCACGTGAGCAGTGCATGATAGCCACGTGATCAGTGCATGATCAGACACGAGATCAGTGCATGATCAGTCACGCTGATCAGTGCATGATCAGCCACGTGACAGCATGATCAGCCACGTGATCAGTGCATGATCAGCACGGATCAGTGCATGACCAGGCACGTGATCAGTGTATGTCCAGCCAAGTGATCAGTGCATGATAGCCACGTGATCAGTGCATGATCAGTCACGTGATCAGTGCATGATCAGTTATGTGATCAGTGTATGATCAGCCACGTGATCAGTGCATGATCAGCCACATGATCAGTGCATGATCAATTACGTGATCAGTGCATGATCAGTCACGTGACCAGTACATGGTAGCTACGTGATCATTGCCTGATCAGCCACGTGATCAGTGCATGATAGCCACGTGATCAGTGCATGATAGCCACGTGATCAGTGCATGATCAGTCATGTGATACGTGTGATCAGCCACATGATCAGTGCATGATATCCACGTGATCAGTGCATGACAGCCACGTGATCAGTGCATGAGAGCCACGTGATCAGTGCATGATCAGTCACGTGATACATGTGTGATCAGCCACGTGATCAGTGCATGATGAGCCACGTGATCAGTGCAGGATCAATTACGTGATCAGTGCATGATCAGTCACGTGACCAGTACATGGTTGCTACGGATCGTGCATGATCAGCCACGTGAGCAGTGCATGATAGCCACGTGGTCAGTGCATGATCAGTCACGTGATCAGTGCATGATCAGTCACGTGAACAGTGCATGATCTTACGTGATCTTTGCATGATCAGTCACGTGACCAGTATATGGTTGCTACGCATCATTCCATGACGAGCCACGTGAGCAGTGCATGATAGCCACGTGATGTGCATGAGTTACGTGAGCAGAGTATGATCAGCCACGTGATCAGTGCATGAGTGCCACGTGATCAGTGCATGATATGTCACGTGATCAGGTGTGTGATCAGCCACGTGAACAGTGCATGTTCAGCCACGTGATCAGTGCATGATAGCCACGTGATCAGTGCATGATCCATGCGGATCAGTGCGATCAGCCACGTGATCAGTGCATGATCAGCCACGTGATCAGTGCATGATCTGTCACAAGATCAGTGCATGATCATCCACGTGATCAGTGCACGGGCAGTCACGTGATCAGTGCATGATATAGACGTGAACAGTGCATGATCAGTCTCGTGATCAGTGCATGATAGCCACGTGATCAGTGCATGATCAGTCACCTGATGGGTGTATGATCATTCACGTGACCTGTACATGGTAGCTACATGATCATTGCATGATCAGCCACGTGAGTAGTTCATGATAGCCACGTGATCACTGCATGATCAGTCACGTGATCAGTGCATGATCAGTCATGTGACCAGTACATGGTAGCTGCGTGATCATGGCATGATCAGCCACGTGAGCAGTGCATGATAGCCACGTGATCAGTGCATGATCAGACACGAGATCAGTGCATGATCAGTCACGTGATCAGTGCATGATCAGCCACGCGATCAGTGCATGACCAGGCACGGATCAGTGTATGTCCAGCCAAGTGATCAGTGCATGATAGCCACGTGATCAGTGCATGATCAGTCACGTGATCAGTGCATGATCAGTTACGTGATCAGTGTATGATCAGCCACGTGATCAGTGCATGATCAGCCACATGATCAGTGCATGATCAATTACGTGATCAGTGCATGATCAGTCACGTGACCAGTACATGGTAGCTACGCGATCATTGCCTGATCAGCCACGTGATCAGTGCATGATAGCCACGTGATCAGTGCATGATAGCCACGTGATCAGTGCATGATCAGTCATGTGATACGTGTGTGATCAGCCACGTGATCAGTGCATGATATCCACGTGATCAGTGCATGACAGCCACGTGATCAGTGCATGAGAGCCACGTGATCAGTGCATGATCAGTCACGTGATACATGTGTGATCAGCCACGTGATCAGTGCATGATGAGCCACGTGATCAGTGCAGGATCAATTACGTGATCAGTGCATGATCAGTCACGTGACCAGTACATGGTTGCTACGTGATCGTTGCATGATCAGCCACGTGAGCAGAGCATGATAGCCACGTGGTCAGTGCATGATCAGTCACGTGATCAGTGCATGATCAGTCACGTGAACAGTGCATGATCATTTACGTGATCTTTGCATGATCAGTCACGTTACCAGTATATGGTTGCTACGTGATCATTCCATGACGAGCCACGTGAGCAGTGCATGATAGCCACGTGATGTGTGCATGAGTTACGTGAGCAGAGTATGATCAGCCACGTGATCAGTGCATGAGTGCCACGTGATCAGTGCATGATATGTCACGTGACAGGTGTGTGATCAGCCACGTGAACAGTGCATGTTCAGCCACGTGATCAGTGCATGATAGCCACGTGATCAGTGCATGATCAGTTACGTGAGCAGTGTATGATCAGCCACGTGATCAGTGCATGGTCAGACACGTGAACAGTGTATGATCAGCCACGTGATCAGTGCATGATATCCAAGTGATCAGTGCATGATCATCACGTGATCAGTGTATGATCAGCCACGTGAACAGTGCATGCTCAGTCACGTGATCTGGGCCTGCTGAGCTGCGTGATTACTGTCTGCTCATCTGCTTGACAATTGCCAGCTGAGCTGCACGATTCCTGCCTGTCATCTGCTTGACAATTGCCAGCTGTGCTGCGTAATTCCTGCCTGCTCAGCTGCTTGATTATTGCCAGCTGAGCAGCATGATTCCTCACACCTGAGTTCCATGATTATTGCCTGCTGACTGTTTGATTCGTGCCTACTCAGCTCTTTGTTTATTGCCTCCAGAGGCACATGATCAGTGTATGATAGCAAACATGATCAGCGCATGATCAGTCACATGATCAGCGCCATTAAGTCACGTGATCACTACATGATAGTCATGTGATCAGTCCATGCTCAGTCACGGTATCAGTGCATGATCAGCCACGTGATCAGTGCATGATCTGTCACAAGATTAGTGTATGATCATCCACGTGATCAGTGCACGGGCAGTCATGTGATCAGTGCATGATATAGACGTGAACAGTGCATGATCAGTCTCGTGATCAGTGCATGATAGCCACGTGATCAGTGCATGATCAGTCACCTGATGGGTGTATGATCATTCACGTGACCTGTACATGGTAGCTACATGATCATTGCATGATCAGCCACGTGAGTAGTTCATGATAGCCACGTGATCACTGCATGATCAGTCACGTGATCAGTGCATGATCAGTCATGTGACCAGTACATGGTAGCTGCGTGATCATGGCATGATCAGCCACGTGAGCAGTGCATGATAGCCACGTGATCAGTGCATGATCAGACACGAGATCAGTGCATGATCAGTCACGTGATCAGTGCATGATCAGCCACGTGATCAGTGCATGACCAGGCACGTGATCAGTGTATGTCCAGCCAAGTGATCAGTGCATGATAGCCACGTGATCAGTGCATGATCAGTCACGTGATCAGTGCATGATCAGTTATGTGATCAGTGTATGATCAGCCACGTGATCAGTGCATGATCAGCCACATGATCAGTGCATGATCAATTACGTGATCAGTGCATGATCAGTCACGTGACCAGTACATGGTAGCTACGTGATCATTGCCTGATCAGCCACGTGATCAGTGCATGATAGCCACGTGATCAGTGCATGATAGCCACGTGATCAGTGCATGATCAGTCATGTGATACGTGTGTGATCAGCCACGTGATCAGTGCATGATATCCACGTGATCAGTGCATGACAGCCACGTGATCAGTGCATGAGAGCCACGGATCAGTGCATGATCAGTCACGTGATACATGTGATCAGCCACGTGATCAGTGCATGATGAGCCACGTGATCAGTGCAGGATCAATTACGTGATCAGTGCATGATCAGTCACGTGACCAGTACATGGTTGCTACGTGATCGCTGCATGATCAGCCACGTGAGCAGAGCATGATAGCCACGTGGTCAGTGCATGATCAGTCACGTGATCAGTACATGATCAGTCACGTGAACAGTGCATGATCATTTACGTGATCTTTGCATGATCAGTCACGTTACCAGTATATGGTTGCTACGTGATCATTCCATGACGAGCCACGTGAGCAGTGCATGATAGCCACGTGATGTGTGCATGAGTTACGTGAGCAGAGTATGATCAGCCACGTGATCAGTGCATGAGTGCCACGTGATCAGTGCATGATATGTCACGTGACAGGTGTGTGATCAGCCACGTGAACAGTGCATGTTCAGCCACGTGATCAGTGCATGATAGCCACGTGATCAGTGCATGATCAGTTACGTGAGCAGTGTATGATCAGCCACGTGATCAGTGCATGGTCAGACACGTGAACAGTGTATGATCAGCCACGTGATCAGTGCATGATATCCAAGTGATCAGTGCATGATCATCACGTGATCAGTGTATGATCAGCCACGTGAACAGTGCATGCTCAGTCACGTGATCTGGGCCTGCTGAGCTGCGTGATTACTGTCTGCTCATCTGCTTGACAATTGCCAGCTGAGCTGCACGATTCCTGCCTGTCATCTGCTTGACAATTGCCAGCTGTGCTGCGTAATTCCTGCCTGCTCAGCTGCTTGATTATTGCCAGCTGAGCAGCATGATTCCTCACACCTGAGTTCCATGATTATTGCCTGCTGACTGTTTGATTCGTGCCTACTCAGCTCTTTGTTTATTGCCTCCAGAGGCACATGATCAGTGTATGATAGCAAACATGATCAGCGCATGATCAGTCACATGATCAGCGCCATTAAGTCACGTGATCACTACATGATAGTCATGTGATCAGTCCATGCTCAGTCACGGTATCAGTGCATGATCAGCCACGTGATCAGTGCATGATCTGTCACAAGATTAGTGTATGATCATCCACGTGATCAGTGCACGGGCAGTCATGTGATCAGTGCATGATATAGACGTGAACAGTGCATGATCAGTCTCGTGATCAGTGCATGATAGCCACGTGATCAGTGCATGATCAGTCACCTGATGGGTGTATGATCATTCACGTGACCTGTACATGGTAGCTACATGATCATTGCATGATCAGCCACGTGAGTAGTTCATGATAGCCACGTGATCACTGCATGATCAGTCACGTGATCAGTGCATGATCAGTCATGTGACCAGTACATGGTAGGCGCGATCATGGCATGATCAGCCACGTGAGCAGTGCATGATAGCCACGTGATCAGTGCATGATCAGACACGAGATCAGTGCATGATCAGTCACGTGATCAGTGCATGATCAGCCACGTGATCAGTGCATGACCAGGCACGTGATCAGTGTATGTCCAGCCAAGTGATCAGTGCATGATAGCCACGTGATCAGTGCATGATCAGTCACGTGATCAGTGCATGATCAGTTACGTGATCAGTGCATGATCAGCCACGTGATCAGTGCATGATAGCCACGTGATCAGTGCATGATCAGTCATGTGATACGGTGTGATCAGCCACATGATCAGTGCATGATATCCACGTGATCAGTGCATGACAGCCACGTGATCAGTGCATGAGAGCCACGTGATCAGTGCATGATCAGTCACGTGATACATGTGTGATCAGCCACGTGATCAGTGCATGATGAGCCACGTGATCAGTGCAGGATCAATCACGTGATCAGTGCATGATCAGTCACGTGACCAGTACATGGTTGCTACGTGATCGTGCATGATCAGCCACGTGAGCAGAGCATGATAGCCACGTGTCAGTGCATGATCAGTCACGTGATCAGTACATGATCAGTCACGTGAACAGTGCATGATCATTTACGTGATCTTTGCATGATCAGTCACGTTACCAGTATATGGTTGCTACGTGATCATTCCATGACGAGCCACGGAGCAGTGCATGATAGCCACGTGATGTGTGCATGAGTTACGTGAGCAGAGTATGATCAGCCACGTGATCAGTGCATGAGTGCCACGTGATCAGTGCATGATATGTCACGTGACAGGTGTGTGATCAGCCACGTGAACAGTGCATGTTCAGCCACGTGATCAGTGCATGATAGCCACGTGATCAGTGCATGATCAGTTACGTGAGCAGTGTATGATCAGCCACGTGATCAGTGCATGGTCAGACACGTGAACAGTGTATGATCAGCCACGTGATCAGTGCATGATATCCAAGTGATCAGTGCATGATCATCACGTGATCAGTGTATGATCAGCCACGTGAACAGTGCATGCTCAGTCACGTGATCTGGGCCTGCTGAGCTGCGTGATTACTGTCTGCTCATCTGCTTGACAATTGCCAGCTGAGCTGCACGATTCCTGCCTGTCATCTGCTTGACAATTGCCAGCTGTGCTGCAATTCCTGCCTGCTCAGCTGCTTGATTATTGCCAGCTGAGCAGCATGATTCCTCACACCTGAGTTCCATGATTATTGCCTGCTGACTGTTTGATTCGTGCCTACTCAGCTCTTTGTTTATTGCCTCCAGAGGCACATGATCAGTGTATGATAGCAAACATGATCAGCGCATGATCAGTCACATGATCAGCGCCATTAAGTCACGTGATCACTACATGATAGTCATGTGATCAGTCCATGCTCAGTCACGGTATCAGTGCATGATCAGCCACGTGATCAGTGCATGATCTGTCACAAGATTAGTGTATGATCATCCACGTGATCAGTGCACGGCAGTCATGTGATCAGTGCATGATATAGACGTGAACAGTGCATGATCAGTCTCGTGATCAGTGCATGATAGCCACGTGATCAGTGCATGATCAGTCACCTGATGGGTGTATGATCATTCACGTGACCTGTACATGGTAGCTACATGATCATTGCATGATCAGCCACGTGAGTAGTTCATGATAGCCACGTGATCACTGCATGATCAGTCACGTGATCAGTGCATGATCAGTCATGTGACCAGTACATGGTAGCTGCGTGATCATGGCATGATCAGCCACGTGAGCAGTGCATGATAGCCACGTGATCAGTGCATGATCAGACACGAGATCAGTGCATGATCAGTCACGTGATCAGTGCATGATCAGCCACGTGATCAGTGCATGACCAGGCACGTGATCAGTGCATGTCCAGCCAAGTGATCAGTGCATGATAGCCACGTGATCAGTGCATGATCAGTCACGTGATCAGTGCATGATCAGTTATGTGATCAGTGTATGATCAGCCACGTGATCAGTGCATGATCAGCCACATGATCAGTGCATGATCAATTACGTGCTCAGTGCATGATCAGTCACGTGACCAGTACATGGTAGCACGTGATCATTGCCTGATCAGCCACGTGATCAGTGCATGATAGCCACGTGATCAGTGCATGATAGCCACGTGATCAGTGCATGATCAGTCATGTGATACGTGTGTGATCAGCCACATGATCAGTGCATGATATCCACGTGATCAGTGCATGACAGCCACGTGATCAGTGCATGAGAGCCACGGGATCAGTGCATGATCAGTCACGTGATACATGTGTGATCAGCCACGTGATCAGTGCATGATGAGCCACGTGATCAGTGCAGGATCAATTACGTGATCAGTGCATGATCAGTCACGTGACCAGTACATGGTTGCTACGCGATCGTTGCATGATCAGCCACGTGAGCAGAGCATGATAGCCACGTGGTCAGTGCATGATCAGTCACGTGATCAGTACATGATCAGTCACGTGAACAGTGCATGATCATTTACGTGATCTTTGCATGATCAGTCACGCACCAGTATATGGTTGCTACGTGATCATTCCATGACGAGCCACGTGAGCAGTGCATGATAGCCACGTGATGTGTGCATGAGTTACGTGAGCAGAGTATGATCAGCCACGTGATCAGTGCATGAGTGCCACGTGATCAGTGCATGATATGTCACGTGACAGGTGTGTGATCAGCCACGTGAACAGTGCATGTTCAGCCACGTGATCAGTGCATGATAGCCACGTGATCAGTGCATGATCAGTTACGTGAGCAGTGTATGATCAGCCACGTGATCAGTGCATGGTCAGACACGTGAACAGTGTATGATCAGCCACGTGATCAGTGCATGATATCCAAGTGATCAGTGCATGATCATCACGTGATCAGTGTATGATCAGCCACGTGAACAGTGCATGCTCAGTCACGTGATCTGGGCCTGCTGAGCTGCGTGATTACTGTCTGCTCATCTGCTTGACAATTGCCAGCTGAGCTGCACGATTCCTGCCTGTCATCTGCTTGACAATTGCCAGCTGTGCTGCGTAATTCCTGCCTGCTCAGCTGCTTGATTATTGCCAGCTGAGCAGCATGATTCCTCACACCTGAGTTCCATGATTATTGCCTGCTGACTGTTTGATTCGTGCCTACTCAGCTCTTTGTTTATTGCCTCCAGAGGCACATGATCAGTGTATGATAGCAAACATGATCAGCGCATGATCAGTCACATGATCAGCGCCATTAAGTCACGTGATCACTACATGATAGTCATGTGATCAGTCCATGCTCAGTCACGGTATCAGTGCATGATCAGCCACGTGATCAGTGCATGATCTGTCACAAGATTAGTGTATGATCATCCACGTGATCAGTGCACGGGCAGTCATGTGATCAGTGCATGATATAGACGTGAACAGTGCATGATCAGTCTCGTGATCAGTGCATGATAGCCACGTGATCAGTGCATGATCAGTCACCTGATGGGTGTATGATCATTCACGTGACCTGTACATGGTAGCTACATGATCATTGCATGATCAGCCACGTGAGTAGTTCATGATAGCCACGATCACTGCATGATCAGTCACGTGATCAGTGCATGATCAGTCATGTGACCAGTACATGGTAGCCGCGTGATCATGGCATGATCAGCCACGTGAGCAGTGCATGATAGCCACGTGATCAGTGCATGATCAGACACGTGATCAGTGCATGATCAGTCACGTGATCAGTGCATGATCAGCCACGTGATCAGTGCATGACCAGGCACGTGATCAGTGTATGTCCAGCCAAGTGATCAGTGCATGATAGCCACGTGATCAGTGCATGATCAGTCACGTGATCAGTGCATGATCAGTTACGTGATCAGTGTATGATCAGCCACGTGATCAGTGCATGATCAGCCACATGATCAGTGCATGATCAATTACGTGCTCAGTGCATGATCAGTCACGTGACCAGTACATGGTAGCTACGTGATCATTGCCTGATCAGCCACGTGATCAGTGCATGATAGCCACGGATCAGTGCATGATAGCCACGTGATCAGTGCATGATCAGTCATGTGATACGTGTGTGATCAGCCACGTGATCAGTGCATGATATCCACGTGATCAGTGCATGACAGCCACGTGATCAGTGCATGAGAGCCACGATCAGTGCATGATCAGTCACGTGATACATGTGTGATCAGCCACGTGATCAGTGCATGATGAGCCACGTGATCAGTGCAGGATCAATTACGTGATCAGTGCATGATCAGTCACGTGACCAGTACATGGTTGCTACGTGATCGTTGCATGATCAGCCACGTGAGCAGAGCATGATAGCCACGTGGTCAGTGCATGATCAGTCACGTGATCAGTACATGATCAGTCACGTGAACAGTGCATGATCATTTACGTGATCTTTGCATGATCAGTCACGTTACCAGTATATGGTTGCCACGTGATCATTCCATGACGAGCCACGTGAGCAGTGCATGATAGCCACGTGATGTGTGCATGAGTTACGTGAGCAGAGTATGATCAGCCACGTGATCAGTGCATGAGTGCCACGTGATCAGTGCATGATATGTCACGTGACAGGTGTGTGATCAGCCACGTGAACAGTGCATGTTCAGCCACGTGATCAGTGCATGATAGCCACGTGATCAGTGCATGATCAGTTACGTGAGGTGTATGATCAGCCACGTGATCAGTGCATGATATCCAAGTGATCAGTGCATGATCATCACGTGATCAGTGTATGATCAGCCACGTGAACAGTGCATGCTCAGTCACGTGATCTGGGCCTGCTGAGCTGCGTGATTACTGTCTGCTCATCTGCTTGACAATTGCCAGCTGAGCTGCACGATTCCTGCCTGTCATCTGCTTGACAATTGCCAGCTGTGCTGCGTAATTCCTGCCTGCTCAGCTGCTTGATTATTGCCAGCTGAGCAGCATGATTCCTCACACCTGAGTTCCATGATTATTGCCTGCTGACTGTTTGATTCGTGCCTACTCAGCTCTTTGTTTATTGCCTCCAGAGGCACATGATCAGTGTATGATAGCAAACATGATCAGCGCATGATCAGTCACATGATCAGCGCCATTAAGTCACGTGATCACTACATGATAGTCATGTGATCAGTCCATGCTCAGTCACGGTATCAGTGCATGATCAGCCACGTGATCAGTGCATGATCTGTCACAAGATTAGTGTATGATCATCCACGTGATCAGTGCACGGGCAGTCATGTGATCAGTGCATGATATAGACGTAACAGTGCATGATCAGTCCGTGATCAGTGCATGATAGCCACGCGATCAGTGCATGATCAGTCACCTGATGGGTGTATGATCATTCACGTGACCTGTACATGGTAGCTACATGATCATTGCATGATCAGCCACGTGAGTAGTTCATGATAGCCACGTGATCACTGCATGATCAGTCACGTGATCAGTGCATGATCAGTCATGTGACCAGTACATGGTAGCCGCGTGATCATGGCATGATCAGCCACGTGAGCAGTGCATGATAGCCACGTGATCAGTGCATGATCAGTCACGTGATCAGTGCATGATCAGTCACGGATCAGTGCATGATCAGCCACGGGATCAGTGCATGACCAGGCACGCTGATCAGTGTATGTCCAGCCAAGTGATCAGTGCATGATAGCCACGTGATCAGTGCATGATCAGTCACGTGATCAGTGCATGATCAGTTACGTGATCAGTGTATGATCAGCCACGTGATCAGTGCATGATCAGCCACATGATCAGTGCATGATCAGTTACGTGATCAGTGCATGATCAGTCACGTGACCAGTACATGGTAGCCACGTGATCATTGCCTGATCAGCCACGTGATCAGTGCATGATCAGCCACGTGATCAGTGCATGATAGCCACGTGATCAGTGCATGATCAGTTACGTGAGCAGTGTATGATCAGCCACGTGATCAGTGCATGGTCAGACACGTGATCAGTGCATGATCAGCCACGTGATCAGTGCATGATATCCACGTGATCAGTGCATGATCATCACGTGATCAGTGTATGATCAGCCACGTGAACAGTGCATGCTCAGTCACGTGATCTGGGCTGCTGAGCTGCGTGATTACTGTCTGCTCATCTGCTTGACAATTGCCAGCTGAGCTGCACGATTCCTGCCTGTCATCTGCTTGACAATTGCCAGCTGTGCTGCGAATTCCTGCCTGCTCAGCTGCTTGATTATTGCCAGCTGAGCAGCATGATTCCTCACACCTGAGTTCCATGATTATTGCCTGCTGACTGTTTGATTCGTGCCTACTCAGCTCTTTGTTTATTGCCTCCAGAGGCACATGATCAGTGTATGATAGCAAACATGATCAGCGCATGATCAGTCACATGATCAGCGCCATTAAGTCACGTGATCACTACATGATAGTCATGTGATCAGTCCATGCTCAGTCACGGTATCAGTGCATGATCAGCCACGTGATCAGTGCATGATCTGTCACAAGATTAGTGTATGATCATCCACGTGATCAGTGCACGGGCAGTCATGTGATCAGTGCATGATATAGACGTGAACAGTGCATGACCAGTCTCGTGATCCGTGCATGATAGTCACGTGATCAGTGCATGATCAGTCACCTGATGGGTGTATGATCATTCACGTGACCTGTACATGGTAGCTACATGATCATTGCATGATCAGCCACGTGAGTAGTTCATGATAGCCACGTGATCACTGCATGATCAGTCACGTGATCAGTGCATGATCAGTCATGTGAACAGTACATGGTAGCTGCGTGATCATGGCATGATCAGCCACGTGAGCAGTGCATGATAGCCACGTGATCAGTGCATGATCAGACACGAGATCAGTGCATGATCAGTCACGTGATCAGTGCATGATCAGCCACGTGATCAGTGCATGACCAGGCACGTGATCAGTGTATGTCCAGCCAAGTGATCAGTGCATGATAGCCACGTGATCAGTGCATGATCAGTCACGTGATCAGTGCATGATCAGTCATGTGATCAGTGTATGATCAGCCACGTGATCAGTGCATGATCAGCCACGTGATCAGTGCATGATAGCCACGTGATCAGTGCATGATCAGTCATGTGATACGTGCGTGATCAGCCACGTGATCAGAGCATGATATCCACGTGATCAGTGCATGACAGCCACGTGATCAGTGCATGAGAGCCACGGGATCAGTGCATGATCAGTCACGTGATACATGTGTGATCAGCCACGTGATCAGTGCATGATGAGCCACGTGATCAGTGCAGGATCAATTACGTGATCAGTGCATGATCAGTCACGTGACCAGTACATGGTTGCTACGTGATCGCTGCATGATCAGCCACGTGAGCAGAGCATGATAGCCACGTGGTCAGTGCATGATCAGTCACGTGATCAGTACATGATCAGTCACGTGAACAGTGCATGATCATTTACGTGATCTTTGCATGATCAGTCACGTTACCAGTATATGGTTGCCACGTGATCATTCCATGACGAGCCACGTGAGCAGTGCATGATAGCCACGTGATGTGTGCATGAGTTACGTGAGCAGAGTATGATCAGCCACGTGATCAGTGCATGAGTGCCACGTGATCAGTGCATGATATGTCACGTGACAGGTGTGTGATCAGCCACGTGAACAGTGCATGTTCAGCCACGTGATCAGTGCATGATAGCCACGTGATCAGTGCATGATCAGTTACGCGAGCAGTGTATGATCAGCCACGTGATCAGTGCATGGTCAGACACGTGAACAGTGTATGATCAGCCACGTGATCAGTGCATGATATCCAAGTGATCAGTGCATGATCATCACGCGATCAGTGTATGATCAGCCACGTGAACAGTGCATGCTCAGTCACGTGATCTGGGCCTGCTGAGCTGCGTGATTACTGTCTGCTCATCTGCTTGACAATTGCCAGCTGAGCTGCACGATTCCTGCCTGTCATCTGCTTGACAATTGCCAGCTGTGCTGCGAATTCCTGCCTGCTCAGCTGCTTGATTATTGCCAGCTGAGCAGCATGATTCCTCACACCTGAGTTCCATGATTATTGCCTGCTGACTGTTTGATTCGTGCCTACTCAGCTCTTTGTTTATTGCCTCCAGAGGCACATGATCAGTGTATGATAGCAAACATGATCAGCGCATGATCAGTCACATGATCAGCGCCATTAAGTCACGTGATCACTACATGATAGTCATGTGATCAGTCCATGCTCAGTCACGGTATCAGTGCATGATCAGCCACGTGATCAGTGCATGATCTGTCACAAGATTAGTGTATGATCATCCACGTGATCAGTGCACGGCAGTCATGTGATCAGTGCATGATATAGACGTGAACAGTGCATGATCAGTCTCGTGATCAGTGCATGATAGCCACGTGATCAGTGCATGATCAGTCACCTGATGGGTGTATGATCATTCACGTGACCTGTACATGGTAGCTACATGATCATTGCATGATCAGCCACGTGAGTAGTTCATGATAGCCACGTGATCACTGCATGATCAGTCACGTGATCAGTGCATGATCAGTCATGTGACCAGTACATGGTAGCTGCGTGATCATGGCATGATCAGCCACGTGAGCAGTGCATGATAGCCACGTGATCAGTGCATGATCAGACACGAGATCAGTGCATGATCAGTCACGTGATCAGTGCATGATCAGCCACGTGATCAGTGCATGACCAGGCACGTGATCAGTGTATGTCCAGCCACGTGATCAGTGCATGATAGCCACGTGATCAGTGCATGATCAGTCACGTGATCAGTGCATGATCAGTTATGTGATCAGTGTATGATCAGCCACGTGATCAGTGCATGATCAGCCACATGATCAGTGCATGATCAATTACGTGCTCAGTGCATGATCAGTCACGTGACCAGTACATGGTAGCTACGTGATCATTGCCTGATAAGCCACGCGATCAGTGCATGATAGCCACGCGATCAGTGCATGATAGTCACGGGATCAGTGCATGATCAGTCATGTGATACGTGTGTGATCAGCCACATGATCAGTGCATGATATCCACGTGATCAGTGCATGACAGCCACGTGATCAGTGCATGAGAGCCACGGGATCAGTGCATGATCAGTCACGTGATACATGTGTGATCAGCCACGTGATCAGTGCATGATGAGCCACGTGATCAGTGCAGGATCAATTACGTGATCAGTGCATGATCAGTCACGTGACCAGTACATGGTTGCCACGTGATCGTTGCATGATCAGCCACGTGAGCAGAGCATGATAGCCACGTGGTCAGTGCATGATCAGTCACGTGATCAGTACATGATCAGTCACGTGAACAGTGCATGATCATTTACGTGATCTTTGCATGATCAGTCACGTTACCAGTATATGGTTGCTACGTGATCATTCCATGACGAGCCACGTGAGCAGTGCATGATAGCCACGTGATGTGTGCATGAGTTACGTGAGCAGAGTATGATCAGCCACGTGATCAGTGCATGAGTGCCACGTGATCAGTGCATGATATGTCACGTGACAGGTGTGTGATCAGCCACGTGAACAGTGCATGTTCAGCCACGTGATCAGTGCATGATAGCCACGTGATCAGTGCATGATCAGTTACGTGAGCAGTGTATGATCAGCCACGTGATCAGTGCATGGTCAGACACGTGAACAGTGTATGATCAGCCACGTGATCAGTGCATGATATCCAAGTGATCAGTGCATGATCATCACGTGATCAGTGTATGATCAGCCACGTGAACAGTGCATGCTCAGTCACGTGATCTGGGCCTGCTGAGCTGCGTGATTACTGTCTGCTCATCTGCTTGACAATTGCCAGCTGAGCTGCACGATTCCTGCCTGTCATCTGCTTGACAATTGCCAGCTGTGCTGCATAATTCCTGCCTGCTCAGCTGCTTGATTATTGCCAGCTGAGCAGCATGATTCCTCACACCTGAGTTCCATGATTATTGCCTGCTGACTGTTTGATTCGTGCCTACTCAGCTCTTTGTTTATTGCCTCCAGAGGCACATGATCAGTGTATGATAGCAAACATGATCAGCGCATGATCAGTCACATGATCAGCGCCATTAAGTCACGTGATCACTACATGATAGTCATGTGATCAGTCCATGCTCAGTCACGGTATCAGTGCATGATCAGCCACGTGATCAGTGCATGATCTGTCACAAGATTAGTGTATGATCATCCACGTGATCAGTGCACGGGCAGTCATGTGATCAGTGCATGATATAGACGTGAACAGTGCATGATCAGTCTCGTGATCAGTGCATGATAGCCACGTGATCAGTGCATGATCAGTCACCTGATGGGTGTATGATCATTCACGTGACCTGTACATGGTAGCTACATGATCATTGCATGATCAGCCACGTGAGTAGTTCATGATAGCCACGCGATCACTGCATGATCAGTCACGTGATCAGTGCATGATCAGTCATGTGACCAGTACATGGTAGCTGCGTGATCATGGCATGATCAGCCACGTGAGCAGTGCATGATAGCCACGTGATCAGTGCATGATCAGACACGAGATCAGTGCATGATCAGTCACGCGATCAGTGCATGATCAGCCACGTGATCAGTGCATGACCAGGCACGTGATCAGTGCATGTCCAGCCACGTGATCAGTGCATGATAGCCACGTGATCAGTGCATGATCAGTCACGTGATCAGTGCATGATCAGTTACGTGATCAGTGTATGATCAGCCACGTGATCAGTGCATGATCAGCCACATGATCAGTGCATGATCAATTACGTGATCAGTGCATGATCAGTCACGTGACCAGTACATGGTAGCTACGCGATCATTGCCTGATCAGCCACGTGATCAGTGCATGATAGCCACGTGATCAGTGCATGATAGCCACGTGATCAGTGCATGATCAGTCACGTGATACGTGCGTGATCAGCCACGTGATCAGTGCATGATATCCACGCGATCAGTGCATGACAGCCACGTGATCAGTGCATGAGAGCCACGGGATCAGTGCATGATCAGTCACGTGATACATGTGTGATCAGCCACGTGATCAGTGCATGATGAGCCACGTGATCAGTGCAGGATCAATTACGTGATCAGTGCATGATCAGTCACGTGACCAGTACATGGTTGCTACGTGATCGTGCATGATCAGCCACGTGAGCAGAGCATGATAGCCACGTGTCAGTGCATGATCAGTCACGTGATCAGTACATGATCAGTCACGTGAACAGTGCATGATCATTTACGTGATCTTTGCATGATCAGTCACGCCAGTATATGGTTGCTACGTGATCATTCCATGACGAGCCACGTGAGCAGTGCATGATAGCCACGTGATGTGTGCATGAGTTACGTGAGCAGAGTATGATCAGCCACGTGATCAGTGCATGAGTGCCACGTGATCAGTGCATGATAGCCACGTGATCAGTGCATGATCAGTCACGGAGCAGTGTATGATCAGCCACGTGATCAGTGCATGGTCAGACACGTGAACAGTGCATGATCAGCCACGTGATCAGTGCATGATATCCAAGTGATCAGTGCATGATCATCACGTGATCAGTGTATAATCAGCCACGTGAACAGTGCATGCTCAGTCACGGGATCTGGGCCTGCTGAGCTGCGTGATTACTGTCTGCTCATCTGCTTGACAATTGCCAGCTGAGCTGCACGATTCCTGCCTGTCATCTGCTTGACAATTGCCAGCTGTGCTGCGAATTCCTGCCTGCTCAGCTGCTTGATTATTGCCAGCTGAGCAGCATGATTCCTCACACCTGAGTTCCATGATTATTGCCTGCTGACTGTTTGATTCGTGCCTACTCAGCTCTTTGTTTATTGCCTCCAGAGGCACATGATCAGTGTATGATAGCAAACATGATCAGCGCATGATCAGTCACATGATCAGCGCCATTAAGTCACGTGATCACTACATGATAGTCATGTGATCAGTCCATGCTCAGTCACGGTATCAGTGCATGATCAGCCACGTGATCAGTGCATGATCTGTCACAAGATTAGTGTATGATCATCCACGTGATCAGTGCACTGGCAGTCATGTGATCAGTGCATGATATAGACGTGAACAGTGCATGATCAGTCTCGTGATCAGTGCATGATAGCCACGTGATCAGTGCATGATCAGTCACCTGATGGGTGTATGATCATTCACGTGACCTGTACATGGTAGCTACATGATCATTGCATGATCAGCCACGTGAGTAGTTCATGATAGCCACGTGATCACTGCATGATCAGTCACGTGATCAGTGCATGATCAGTCATGTGACCAGTACATGGTAGCTGCGTGATCATGGCATGATCAGCCACGTGAGCAGTGCATGATAGCCACGTGATCAGTGCATGATCAGACACGGATCAGTGCATGATCAGTCACGTGATCAGTGCATGATCAGCCACGTGATCAGTGCATGACCAGGCACGTGATCAGTGTATGTCCAGCCAAGTGATCAGTGCATGATAGCCACGTGATCAGTGCATGATCAGTCACGTGATCAGTGCATGATCAGTCATGTGATCAGTGTATGATCAGCCACGTGATCAGTGCATGATCAGCCACATGATCAGTGCATGATCAATTACGGATCAGTGCATGATCAGTCACGCGACCAGTACATGGTAGCTACGTGATCATTGCCTGATCAGCCACGTGATCAGTGCATGATAGCCACGTGATCAGTGCATGATAGCCACGTGATCAGTGCATGATCAGTCATGTGATACGGTGTGATCAGCCACGTGATCAGTGCATGATATCCACGTGATCAGTGCATGACAGCCACGTGATCAGTGCATGAGAGCCACGGGATCAGTGCATGATCAGTCACGGATACATGTGTGATCAGCCACGTGATCAGTGCATGATGAGCCACGTGATCAGTGCAGGATCAATTACGTGATCAGTGCATGATCAGTCACGTGACCAGTACATGGTTGCTACGTGATCGCTGCATGATCAGCCACGTGAGCAGAGCATGATAGCCACGTGGTCAGTGCATGATCAGTCACGTGATCAGTACATGATCAGTCACGTGAACAGTGCATGATCATTTACGTGATCTTTGCATGATCAGTCACGCACCAGTATATGGTTGCTACGTGATCATTCCATGACGAGCCACGTGAGCAGTGCATGATAGCCACGTGATGTGTGCATGAGTTACGTGGAGCAGAGTATGATCAGCCACGTGATCAGTGCATGAGTGCCACGTGATCAGTGCATGATATGTCACGTGACAGGTGTGTGATCAGCCACGTGAACAGTGCATGTTCAGCCACGTGATCAGTGCATGATAGCCACGTGATCAGTGCATGATCAGTTACGTGAGCAGTGTATGATCAGCCACGTGATCAGTGCATGGTCAGACACGGGAACAGTGTATGATCAGCCACGTGATCAGTGCATGATATCCAAGTGATCAGTGCATGATCATCACGCGATCAGTGTATGATCAGCCACGTGAACAGTGCATGCTCAGTCACGTGATCTGGGCCTGCTGAGCTGCGTGATTACTGTCTGCTCATCTGCTTGACAATTGCCAGCTGAGCTGCACGATCCTGCCTGTCATCTGCTTGACAATTGCCAGCTGTGCTGCGTAATTCCTGCCTGCTCAGCTGCTTGATTATTGCCAGCTGAGCAGCATGATTCCTCACACCTGAGTTCCATGATTATTGCCTGCTGACTGTTTGATTCGTGCCTACTCAGCTCTTTGTTTATTGCCTCCAGAGGCACATGATCAGTGTATGATAGCAAACATGATCAGCGCATGATCAGTCACATGATCAGCGCCATTAAGTCACGTGATCACTACATGATAGTCATGTGATCAGTCCATGCTCAGTCACGGTATCAGTGCATGATCAGCCACGTGATCAGTGCATGATCTGTCACAAGATTAGTGTATGATCATCCACGTGATCAGTGCACGGGCAGTCATGTGATCAGTGCATGATATAGACGTGAACAGTGCATGATCAGTCTCGTGATCAGTGCATGATAGCCACGTGATCAGTGCATGATCAGTCACCTGATGGGTGTATGATCATTCACGTGACCTGTACATGGTAGCTACATGATCATTGCATGATCAGCCACGTGAGTAGTTCATGATAGCCACGTGATCACTGCATGATCAGTCACGTGATCAGTGCATGATCAGTCATGTGACCAGTACATGGTAGCTGCGTGATCATGGCATGATCAGCCACGTGAGCAGTGCATGATAGCCACGTGATCAGTGCATGATCAGACACGAGATCAGTGCATGATCAGTCACGTGATCAGTGCATGATCAGCCACGTGATCAGTGCATGACCAGGCACGTGATCAGTGTATGTCCAGCCAAGTGATCAGTGCATGATAGCCACGTGATCAGTGCATGATCAGTCACGTGATCAGTGCATGATCAGTTATGTGATCAGTGTATGATCAGCCACGTGATCAGTGCATGATCAGCCACATGATCAGTGCATGATCAATTACGTGATCAGTGCATGATCAGTCACGTGACCAGTACATGGTAGCTACGTGATCATTGCCTGATCAGCCACGTGATCAGTGCATGATAGCCACGTGATCAGTGCATGATAGCCACGTGATCAGTGCATGATCAGTCATGTGATACGTGGTGTGATCAGCCACGTGATCAGTGCATGATATCCACGTGATCAGTGCATGACAGCCACGTGATCAGTGCATGAGAGCCACGGGATCAGTGCATGATCAGTCACGTGATACATGTGTGATCAGCCACGTGATCAGTGCATGATGAGCCACGTGATCAGTGCAGGATCAATTACGTGATCAGTGCATGATCAGTCACGTGACCAGTACATGGTTGCTACGTGATCGCTGCATGATCAGCCACGTGAGCAGAGCATGATAGCCACGTGGTCAGTGCATGATCAGTCACGTGATCAGTACATGATCAGTCACGTGAACAGTGCATGATCATTTACGTGATCTTTGCATGATCAGTCACGCACCAGTATATGGTTGCTACGTGATCATTCCATGACGAGCCACGTGAGCAGTGCATGATAGCCACGTGATGTGTGCATGAGTTACGTGAGCAGAGTATGATCAGCCACGTGATCAGTGCATGAGTGCCACGTGATCAGTGCATGATATGTCACGTGACAGGTGTGTGATCAGCCACGTGAACAGTGCATGTTCAGCCACGTGATCAGTGCATGATAGCCACGTGATCAGTGCATGATCAGTTACGTGAGCAGTGTATGATCAGCCACGTGATCAGTGCATGGTCAGACACGTGAACAGTGTATGATCAGCCACGTGATCAGTGCATGATATCCAAGTGATCAGTGCATGATCATCACGTGATCAGTGTATGATCAGCCACGTGAACAGTGCATGCTCAGTCACGTGATCTGGGCCTGCTGAGCTGCGTGATTACTGTCTGCTCATCTGCTTGACAATTGCCAGCTGAGCTGCACGATTCCTGCCTGTCATCTGCTTGACAATTGCCAGCTGTGCTGCGTAATTCCTGCCTGCTCAGCTGCTTGATTATTGCCAGCTGAGCAGCATGATTCCTCACACCTGAGTTCCATGATTATTGCCTGCTGACTGTTTGATTCGTGCCTACTCAGCTCTTTGTTTATTGCCTCCAGAGGCACATGATCAGTGTATGATAGCAAACATGATCAGCGCATGATCAGTCACATGATCAGCGCCATTAAGTCACGTGATCACTACATGATAGTCATGTGATCAGTCCATGCTCAGTCACGGTATCAGTGCATGATCAGCCACGTGATCAGTGCATGATCTGTCACAAGATTAGTGTATGATCATCCACGTGATCAGTGCACGGCAGTCATGTGATCAGTGCATGATATAGACGTGAACAGTGCATGATCAGTCTCGTGATCAGTGCATGATAGCCACGTGATCAGTGCATGATCAGTCACCTGATGGGTGTATGATCATTCACGTGACCTGTACATGGTAGCTACATGATCATTGCATGATCAGCCACGTGAGTAGTTCATGATAGCCACGTGATCACTGCATGATCAGTCACGTGATCAGTGCATGATCAGTCATGTGACCAGTACATGGTAGCTGCGTGATCATGGCATGATCAGCCACGTGAGCAGTGCATGATAGCCACGTGATCAGTGCATGATCAGACACGAGATCAGTGCATGATCAGTCACGTGATCAGTGCATGATCAGCCACGTGATCAGTGCATGACCAGGCACGTGATCAGTGTATGTCCAGCCAAGTGATCAGTGCATGATAGCCACGTGATCAGTGCATGATCAGTCACGTGATCAGTGCATGATCAGTTATGTGATCAGTGTATGATCAGCCACGTGATCAGTGCATGATCAGCCACATGATCAGTGCATGATCAATTACGTGCTCAGTGCATGATCAGTCACGTGACCAGTACATGGTAGCTACGTGATCATTGCCTGATCAGCCACGTGATCAGTGCATGATAGCCACGTGATCAGTGCATGATAGCCACGTGATCAGTGCATGATCAGTCATGTGATACGTGTGTGATCAGCCACATGATCAGTGCATGATATCCACGTGATCAGTGCATGACAGCCACGTGATCAGTGCATGAGAGCCACGGGATCAGTGCATGATCAGTCACGTGATACATGTGTGATCAGCCACGTGATCAGTGCATGATGAGCCACGTGATCAGTGCAGGATCAATTACGTGATCAGTGCATGATCAGTCACGTGACCAGTACATGGTTGCTACGCGATCGCTGCATGATCAGCCACGTGAGCAGAGCATGATAGCCACGTGGTCAGTGCATGATCAGTCACGTGATCAGTACATGATCAGTCACGTGAACAGTGCATGATCATTTACGTGATCTTTGCATGATCAGTCACGTTACCAGTATATGGTTGCTACGTGATCATTCCATGACGAGCCACGTGAGCAGTGCATGATAGCCACGTGATGTGTGCATGAGTTACGTGAGCAGAGTATGATCAGCCACGTGATCAGTGCATGAGTGCCACGTGATCAGTGCATGATATGTCACGTGACAGGTGTGTGATCAGCCACGTGAACAGTGCATGTTCAGCCACGTGATCAGTGCATGATAGCCACGTGATCAGTGCATGATCAGTTACGTGAGCAGTGTATGATCAGCCACGTGATCAGTGCATGGTCAGACACGTGAACAGTGTATGATCAGCCACGTGATCAGTGCATGATATCCAAGTGATCAGTGCATGATCATCACGTGATCAGTGTATGATCAGCCACGTGAACAGTGCATGCTCAGTCACGTGATCTGGGCCTGCTGAGCTGCGTGATTACTGTCTGCTCATCTGCTTGACAATTGCCAGCTGTGCTGCGTAATTCCTGCCTGCTCAGCTGCTTGATTATTGCCAGCTGAGCAGCATGATTCCTCACACCTGAGTTCCATGATTATTGCCTGCTGACTGTTTGATTCGTGCCTACTCAGCTCTTTGTTTATTGCCTCCAGAGGCACATGATCAGTGTATGATAGCAAACATGATCAGCGCATGATCAGTCACATGATCAGCGCCATTAAGTCACGTGATCACTACATGATAGTCATGTGATCAGTCCATGCTCAGTCACGGTATCAGTGCATGATCAGCCACGTGATCAGTGCATGATCTGTCACAAGATTAGTGTATGATCATCCACGTGATCAGTGCACGGGCAGTCATGTGATCAGTGCATGATATAGACGTGAACAGTGCATGATCAGTCTCGTGATCAGTGCATGATAGCCACGTGATCAGTGCATGATCAGTCACCTGATGGGTGTATGATCATTCACGTGACCTGTACATGGTAGCTACATGATCATTGCATGATCAGCCACGTGAGTAGTTCATGATAGCCACGTGATCACTGCATGATCAGTCACGTGATCAGTGCATGATCAGTCATGTGACCAGTACATGGTAGCTGCGTGATCATGGCATGATCAGCCACGTGAGCAGTGCATGATAGCCACGTGATCAGTGCATGATCAGACACGAGATCAGTGCATGATCAGTCACGTGATCAGTGCATGATCAGCCACGTGATCAGTGCATGACCAGGCACGTGATCAGTGTATGATCCAGCCACGTGATCAGTGCATGATAGCCACGTGATCAGTGCATGATCAGTCACGTGATCAGTGCATGATCAGCCACGTGATCAGTGCATGGTCAGCCACGTGATCAGTGCATGATCAGCCATGATACGCATGATAGCCACGTGATCAGTGCATGATCAGTCACGTGATCAGTGCATGATCAGCCACGTGATCAGTGCATGATCAGCCACGTGATCAGTGCATGATCAGCCACGTGATCAGTGCATGATCAGCCACGTGATCAGTGCATGATCAGTCACGTGATCAGTGCATGATCACGTGATCAGTGCATGATCAGCCACGTGATCAGTGCATGATAGCCACGTGATCAGTGCATGACAGCCACGATCAGTGCATGACAGCACGTGATCAGTGCATGATCAGTCACGTGATCATGTGATCAGCCACGTGATCAGTGCATGATCAGCCACGTGATCAGTGCATGATCAATTACGACGTGATCAGTGCATGATCAGTCACGTGACCAGTACATGGTAGCCACGTGATCATTGCCTGATCAGCCACGTGATCAGTGCATGATAGCCACGTGATCAGTGCATGATAGCCACGTGATCAGTGCATGATCAGTCACGTGATACGTGTGTGATCAGCCACGTGATCAGTGCATGATATCCACGTGATCAGTGCATGACAGCCACGTGATCAGTGCATGAGAGCCACGGATCAGTGCATGATCAGTCACGTGATACATGTGTGATCAGCCACGTGATCAGTGCATGATGAGCCACGTGATCAGTGCAGGATCAATTACGTGATCAGTGCATGATCAGTCACGTGACCAGTACATGGTTGCTACGTGATCGCTGCATGATCAGCCACGTGAGCAGAGCATGATAGCCACGTGGTCAGTGCATGATCAGTCACGTGATCAGTACATGATCAGTCACGTGAACAGTGCATGATCATTTACGTGATCTTTGCATGATCAGTCACGCTACCAGTATATGGTTGCTACGCGATCATTCCATGACGAGCCACGTGAGCAGTGCATGATAGCCACGTGATGTGTGCATGAGTTACGTGAGCAGAGTATGATCAGCCACGTGATCAGTGCATGAGTGCCACGTGATCAGTGCATGATATGTCACGTGACAGGTGTGTGATCAGCCACGTGAACAGTGCATGTTCAGCCACGTGATCAGTGCATGATAGCCACGTGATCAGTGCATGATCAGTTACGTGAGCAGTGTATGATCAGCCACGTGATCAGTGCATGGTCAGACACGTGAACAGTGTATGATCAGCCACGTGATCAGTGCATGATATCCAAGTGATCAGTGCATGATCATCACGTGATCAGTGTATGATCAGCCACGTGAACAGTGCATGCTCAGTCACGTGATCTGGGCCTGCTGAGCTGCGTGATTACTGTCTGCTCATCTGCTTGACAATTGCCAGCTGAGCTGCACGATTCCTGCCTGTCATCTGCTTGACAATTGCCAGCTGTGCTGCGATTCCTGCCTGCTCAGCTGCTTGATTATTGCCAGCTGAGCAGCATGATTCCTCACACCTGAGTTCCATGATTATTGCCTGCTGACTGTTTGATTCGTGCCTACTCAGCTCTTTGTTTATTGCCTCCAGAGGCACATGATCAGTGTATGATAGCAAACATGATCAGCGCATGATCAGTCACATGATCAGCGCCATTAAGTCACGTGATCACTACATGATAGTCATGTGATCAGTCCATGCTCAGTCACGGTATCAGTGCATGATCAGCCACGTGATCAGTGCATGATCTGTCACAAGATTAGTGTATGATCATCCACGTGATCAGTGCACGGGCAGTCATGTGATCAGTGCATGATATAGACGTGAACAGTGCATGATCAGTCTCGTGATCAGTGCATGATAGCCACGTGATCAGTGCATGATCAGTCACCTGATGGGTGTATGATCATTCACGTGACCTGTACATGGTAGCTACATGATCATTGCATGATCAGCCACGTGAGTAGTTCATGATAGCCACGTGATCACTGCATGATCAGTCACGTGATCAGTGCATGATCAGTCATGTGACCAGTACATGGTAGCTGCGTGATCATGGCATGATCAGCCACGTGAGCAGTGCATGATAGCCACGTGATCAGTGCATGATCAGACACGAGATCAGTGCATGATCAGTCACGTGATCAGTGCATGATCAGCCACGTGATCAGTGCATGACCAGGCACGTGATCAGTGCATGTCCAGCCACGTGATCAGTGCATGATAGCCACGTGATCAGTGCATGATCAGTCACGTGATCAGTGCATGATCAGTTACGTGATCAGTGCGATCAGCCACGTGATCAGTGCATGATCAGCCACAGATCAGTGCATGATCAGCCACGTGATCAGTGCATGATCAGTCACGTGACCAGTACATGGTAGCCACGTGATCATTGCCTGATCAGCCACGTGATCAGTGCATGTAGCCACGTGATCAGTGCATGACAGCCACGTGATCAGTGCATGATAGCCACGTGATCAGTGCATGATCAGTCACGTGATCAGTGCATGATCAGCCACGTGATCAGTGCATGATCAGCCACGTGATCAGTGCATGATCAATTACGCGTGATCAGTGCATGATCAGTCACGTGACCAGTACATGGTAGCACGCGATCATTGCCTGATCAGCCACGTGATCAGTGCATGATAGCCACGTGATCAGTGCATGATAGCCACGTGATCAGTGCATGATCAGTCATGTGATACGTGTGTGATCAGCCACGTGATCAGTGCATGATATCCACGTGATCAGTGCATGACAGCCACGTGATCAGTGCATGAGAGCCACGGGATCAGTGCATGATCAGTCACGTGATACATGTGTGATCAGCCACGTGATCAGTGCATGATGAGCCACGTGATCAGTGCAGGATCAATTACGTGATCAGTGCATGATCAGTCACGTGACCAGTACATGGTTGCTACGTGATCGCTGCATGATCAGCCACGTGAGCAGAGCATGATAGCCACGTGGTCAGTGCATGATCAGTCACGTGATCAGTACATGATCAGTCACGTGAACAGTGCATGATCATTTACGTGATCTTTGCATGATCAGTCACGTTACCAGTATATGGTTGCTACGCGATCATTCCATGACGAGCCACGCGGAGCAGTGCATGATAGCCACGTGATGTGTGCATGAGTTACGTGAGCAGAGTATGATCAGCCACGTGATCAGTGCATGAGTGCCACGTGATCAGTGCATGATATGTCACGTGACAGGTGTGTGATCAGCCACGTGAACAGTGCATGTTCAGCCACGTGATCAGTGCATGATAGCCACGTGATCAGTGCATGATCAGTTACGTGAGCAGTGCATGATCAGCCACGTGATCAGTGCATGGTCAGACACGTGAACAGTGTATGATCAGCCACGTGATCAGTGCATGATATCCAAGTGATCAGTGCATGATCATCACGTGATCAGTGTATGATCAGCCACGTGAACAGTGCATGCTCAGTCACGTGATCTGGGCCTGCTGAGCTGCGTGATTACTGTCTGCTCATCTGCTTGACAATTGCCAGCTGAGCTGCACGATTCCTGCCTGTCATCTGCTTGACAATTGCCAGCTGTGCTGCGTAATTCCTGCCTGCTCAGCTGCTTGATTATTGCCAGCTGAGCAGCATGATTCCTCACACCTGAGTTCCATGATTATTGCCTGCTGACTGTTTGATTCGTGCCTACTCAGCTCTTTGTTTATTGCCTCCAGAGGCACATGATCAGTGTATGATAGCAAACATGATCAGCGCATGATCAGTCACATGATCAGCGCCATTAAGTCACGTGATCACTACATGATAGTCATGTGATCAGTCCATGCTCAGTCACGGTATCAGTGCATGATCAGCCACGTGATCAGTGCATGATCTGTCACAAGATTAGTGTATGATCATCCACGTGATCAGTGCACGGGCAGTCATGTGATCAGTGCATGATATAGACGGAACAGTGCATGATCAGTCTCGTGATCAGTGCATGATAGCCACGTGATCAGTGCATGATCAGTCACCTGATGGGTGTATGATCATTCACGTGACCTGTACATGGTAGCTACATGATCATTGCATGATCAGCCACGTGAGTAGTTCATGATAGCCACGTGATCACTGCATGATCAGTCACGTGATCAGTGCATGATCAGTCATGTGACCAGTACATGGTAGCTGCGTGATCATGGCATGATCAGCCACGTGAGCAGTGCATGATAGCCACGTGATCAGTGCATGATCAGACACGAGATCAGTGCATGATCAGTCACGTGATCAGTGCATGATCAGCCACGTGATCAGTGCATGACCAGGCACGTGATCAGTGCATGTCCAGCCAAGTGATCAGTGCATGATAGCCACGTGATCAGTGCATGATCAGTCACGTGACAGTGCATGATCAGTGATCAGTGCATGCCACGTGATCAGTGCATGATCAGCCATGATAGCATGATCAGCCACGTGATCAGTGCATGATCAGTCACGTGATCAGTGCATGATCAGCTACGTGATCAGTGCATGATCAGCCACGTGATCAGTGCATGATCAGCCACGTGATCAGTGCATGATCAGTTACGTGATCAGTGCATGACAGTCACGTGACCAGTACATGGTAGCTACGTGATCATTGCCTGATCAGCCACGTGATCAGTGCATGATAGCCACGTGATCAGTGCATGATAGCCACGTGATCAGTGCATGATCAGTCATGTGATACGGTGTGATCAGCCACGTGATCAGTGCATGATATCCACGTGATCAGTGCATGACAGCCACGTGATCAGTGCATGAGAGCCACGGGATCAGTGCATGATCAGTCACGTGATACATGTGTGATCAGCCACGTGATCAGTGCATGATGAGCCACGTGATCAGTGCAGGATCAATTACGTGATCAGTGCATGATCAGTCACGTGACCAGTACATGGTTGCTACGTGATCGCTGCATGATCAGCCACGTGAGCAGAGCATGATAGCCACGTGGTCAGTGCATGATCAGTCACGTGATCAGTACATGATCAGTCACGTGAACAGTGCATGATCATTTACGTGATCTTTGCATGATCAGCTCACCAGTATATGGTTGCTACGTGATCATTCCATGACGAGCCACGGAGCAGTGCATGATAGCCACGTGATGTGTGCATGAGTTACGTGAGCAGAGTATGATCAGCCACGTGATCAGTGCATGAGTGCCACGGATCAGTGCATGATATGTCACGTGACAGGTGTGTGATCAGCCACGTGAACAGTGCATGTTCAGCCACGTGATCAGTGCATGATAGCCACGTGATCAGTGCATGATCAGTTACGTGAGCAGTGTATGATCAGCCACGTGATCAGTGCATGGTCAGACACGTGAACAGTGTATGATCAGCCACGTGATCAGTGCGCATGATATCCAAGTGATCAGTGCATGATCATCACGTGATCAGTGTATGATCAGCCACGTGAACAGTGCATGCTCAGTCACGTGATCTGGGCCTGCTGAGCTGCGTGATTACTGTCTGCTCATCTGCTTGACAATTGCCAGCTGAGCTGCACGATTCCTGCCTGTCATCTGCTTGACAATTGCCAGCTGTGCTGCGTAATTCCTGCCTGCTCAGCTGCTTGATTATTGCCAGCTGAGCAGCATGATTCCTCACACCTGAGTTCCATGATTATTGCCTGCTGACTGTTTGATTCGTGCCTACTCAGCTCTTTGTTTATTGCCTCCAGAGGCACATGATCAGTGTATGATAGCAAACATGATCAGCGCATGATCAGTCACATGATCAGCGCCATTAAGTCACGTGATCACTACATGATAGTCATGTGATCAGTCCATGCTCAGTCACGGTATCAGTGCATGATCAGCCACGTGATCAGTGCATGATCTGTCACAAGATTAGTGTATGATCATCCACGTGATCAGTGCACGGCAGTCATGTGATCAGTGCATGATATAGACGTGAACAGTGCATGATCAGTCTCGTGATCAGTGCATGATAGCCACGTGATCAGTGCATGATCAGTCACCTGATGGGTGTATGATCATTCACGTGACCTGTACATGGTAGCTACATGATCATTGCATGATCAGCCACGTGAGTAGTTCATGATAGCCACGTGATCACTGCATGATCAGTCACGTGATCAGTGCATGATCAGTCATGTGACCAGTACATGGTAGCTGCGTGATCATGGCATGATCAGCCACGTGAGCAGTGCATGATAGCCACGTGATCAGTGCATGATCAGACACGAGATCAGTGCATGATCAGTCACGTGATCAGTGCATGATCAGCCACGTGATCAGTGCATGACCAGGCACGCTGATCAGTGTATGTCCAGCCAAGTGATCAGTGCATGATAGCCACGTGATCAGTGCATGATCAGTCACGTGATCAGTGCATGATCAGTTACGTGATCAGTGTATGATCAGCCACGTGATCAGTGCATGATCAGCCACATGATCAGTGCATGATCAATTACGTGATCAGTGCATGATCAGTCACGTGACCAGTACATGGTAGCTACGCGATCATTGCCTGATCAGCCACGTGATCAGTGCATGATAGCCACGTGATCAGTGCATGATAGCCACGTGATCAGTGCATGATCAGTCATGTGATACGTGTGTGATCAGCCACGTGATCAGTGCATGATATCCACGTGATCAGTGCATGACAGCCACGTGATCAGTGCATGAGAGCCACGGGATCAGTGCATGATCAGTCACGTGATACATGTGTGATCAGCCACGTGATCAGTGCATGATGAGCCACGTGATCAGTGCAGGATCAATTACGTGATCAGTGCATGATCAGTCACGTGACCAGTACATGGTTGCTACGTGATCTGCATGATCAGCCACGTGAGCAGAGCATGATAGCCACGTGGTCAGTGCATGATCAGTCACGTGATCAGTACATGATCAGTCACGTGAACAGTGCATGATCATTTACGGATCTTTGCATGATCAGTCACGCACAGTATATGGTTGCTACGTGATCATTCCATGACGAGCCACGTGAGCAGTGCATGATAGCCACGTGATGTGTGCATGAGTTACGTGAGCAGAGTATGATCAGCCACGTGATCAGTGCATGAGTGCCACGTGATCAGTGCATGATATGTCACGTGACAGGTGTGTGATCAGCCACGTGAACAGTGCATGTTCAGCCACGTGATCAGTGCATGATAGCCACGTGATCAGTGCATGATCAGTTACGTGAGCAGTGTATGATCAGCCACGTGATCAGTGCATGGTCAGACACGTGAACAGTGCATGATCAGCCACGTGATCAGTGCATGATATCCAAGTGATCAGTGCATGATCATCACGTGATCAGTGTATGATCAGCCACGTGAACAGTGCATGCTCAGTCACGTGATCTGGGCCTGCTGAGCTGCGTGATTACTGTCTGCTCATCTGCTTGACAATTGCCAGCTGAGCTGCACGATTCCTGCCTGTCATCTGCTTGACAATTGCCAGCTGTGCTGCGTAATTCCTGCCTGCTCAGCTGCTTGATTATTGCCAGCTGAGCAGCATGATTCCTCACACCTGAGTTCCATGATTATTGCCTGCTGACTGTTTGATTCGTGCCTACTCAGCTCTTTGTTTATTGCCTCCAGAGGCACATGATCAGTGTATGATAGCAAACATGATCAGCGCATGATCAGTCACATGATCAGCGCCATTAAGTCACGTGATCACTACATGATAGTCATGTGATCAGTCCATGCTCAGTCACGGTATCAGTGCATGATCAGCCACGTGATCAGTGCATGATCTGTCACAAGATTAGTGTATGATCATCCACGTGATCAGTGCACGGGCAGTCATGTGATCAGTGCATGATATAGACGTGAACAGTGCATGATCAGTCTCGTGATCAGTGCATGATAGCCACGTGATCAGTGCATGATCAGTCACCTGATGGGTGTATGATCATTCACGTGACCTGTACATGGTAGCTACATGATCATTGCATGATCAGCCACGTGAGTAGTTCATGATAGCCACGTGATCACTGCATGATCAGTCACGTGATCAGTGCATGATCAGTCACGTGACCAGTACATGGTAGCTGCGTGATCATGGCATGATCAGCCACGTGAGCAGTGCATGATAGCCACGTGATCAGTGCATGATCAGTCACGAGATCAGTGCATGATCAGTCACGTGATCAGTGCATGATCAGCCACGTGATCAGTGCATGACCAGTCACGTGATCAGTGCATGTCCAGCCACGTGATCAGTGCATGATAGCCACGTGATCAGTGCATGATCAGTCACGTGATCAGTGCATGATCAGCCACGTGATCAGTGCATGAGTGCCACGTGATCAGTGCATGATCTGTCACGTGACAGGTGTGTGATCAGCCACGTGAATCAGTGCATGATCAGCCACGTGATCAGTGCATGATAGCCACGTGATCAGTGCATGATCAGCCACGTGAGCAGTGCATGATCAGCCACGTGATCAGTGCATGGTCAGACACGTGAACAGTGCATGATCAGCCACGTGATCAGTGCATGATAGCCACGTGATCAGTGCATGATCAGTCACGTGATCAGTGCATGATCAGCCACGTGAACAGTGCATGCTCAGTCACGTGATCGGCCTGCTGAGCCGCGTGATTACTGTCTGCTCATCTGCTTGACAATTGCCAGCTGAGCTGCACGATTCCTGCCTGTCATCTGCTTGACAATTGCCAGCTGTGCTGCGTAATTCCTGCCTGCTCAGCTGCTTGATTATTGCCAGCTGAGCAGCATGATTCCTCACACCTGAGTTCCATGATTATTGCCTGCTGACTGTTTGATTCGTGCCTACTCAGCTCTTTGTTTATTGCCTCCAGAGGCACATGATCAGTGTATGATAGCAAACATGATCAGCGCATGATCAGTCACATGATCAGCGCCATTAAGTCACGTGATCACTACATGATAGTCATGTGATCAGTCCATGCTCAGTCACGGTATCAGTGCATGATCAGCCACGTGATCAGTGCATGATCTGTCACAAGATTAGTGTATGATCATCCACGTGATCAGTGCACGGGCAGTCATGTGATCAGTGCATGATATAGACGTGAACAGTGCATGATCAGTCTCGTGATCAGTGCATGATAGCCACGTGATCAGTGCATGATCAGTCACCTGATGGGTGTATGATCATTCACGTGACCTGTACATGGTAGCTACATGATCATTGCATGATCAGCCACGTGAGTAGTTCATGATAGCCACGTGATCACTGCATGATCAGTCACGTGATCAGTGCATGATCAGTCACGTGACCAGTACATGGTAGCTGCGCGATCATGGCATGATCAGCCACGTGAGCAGTGCATGATAGCCACGTGATCAGTGCATGATCAGACACGAGATCAGTGCATGATCAGTCACGTGATCAGTGCATGATCAGCCACGTGATCAGTGCATGACCAGGCACGGATCAGTGTATGTCCAGCCACGTGATCAGTGCATGATAGCCACGTGATCAGTGCATGATCAGTCACGTGATCAGTGCATGATCAGTCACGTGATCAGCATGATCACGTGATCAGCATGATAGCCACGTGATCAGTGCATGATCAGCCACGTGATCAGTGCATGATCAGCCACATGATCAGTGCATGATCAATTACGTGATCAGTGCATGATCAGTCACGTGACCAGTACATGGTAGCTACGCGATCATTGCCTGATAAGCCACGTGATCAGTGCATGATAGCCACGTGATCAGTGCATGATAGCCACGTGATCAGTGCATGATCAGTCATGTGATACGTGTGATCAGCCACATGATCAGTGCATGATATCCACGCGATCAGTGCATGACAGCCACGTGATCAGTGCATGAGAGCCACGGTGATCAGTGCATGATCAGTCACGTGATACATGTGTGATCAGCCACGTGATCAGTGCATGATGAGCCACGTGATCAGTGCAGGATCAATTACGTGATCAGTGCATGATCAGTCACGTGACCAGTACATGGTTGCTACGTGATCGCTGCATGATCAGCCACGTGAGCAGAGCATGATAGCCACGTGGTCAGTGCATGATCAGTCACGTGATCAGTACATGATCAGTCACGTGAACAGTGCATGATCATTTACGTGATCTTTGCATGATCAGTCACGTGACCAGTATATGGTTGCTACGCGGATCATTCCATGACGAGCCACGTGAGCAGTGCATGATAGCCACGTGATGTGTGCATGAGTTACGTGAGCAGAGTATGATCAGCCACGTGATCAGTGCATGAGTGCCACGTGATCAGTGCATGATATGTCACGTGACAGGTGTGTGATCAGCCACGTGAACAGTGCATGTTCAGCCACGTGATCAGTGCATGATAGCCACGTGATCAGTGCATGATCAGTTACGTGAGCAGTGCATGATCAGCCACGTGATCAGTGCATGGTCAGACACGTGAACAGTGTATGATCAGCCACGTGATCAGTGCATGATATCCACGTGATCAGTGCATGATCATCACGCGATCAGTGTATGATCAGCCACGTGAACAGTGCATGCTCAGTCACGTGATCTGGGCCTGCTGAGCTGCGTGATTACTGTCTGCTCATCTGCTTGACAATTGCCAGCTGAGCTGCACGATTCCTGCCTGTCATCTGCTTGACAATTGCCAGCTGTGCTGCGTAATTCCTGCCTGCTCAGCTGCTTGATTATTGCCAGCTGAGCAGCATGATTCCTCACACCTGAGTTCCATGATTATTGCCTGCTGACTGTTTGATTCGTGCCTACTCAGCTCTTTGTTTATTGCCTCCAGAGGCACATGATCAGTGTATGATAGCAAACATGATCAGCGCATGATCAGTCACATGATCAGCGCCATTAAGTCACGTGATCACTACATGATAGTCATGTGATCAGTCCATGCTCAGTCACGGTATCAGTGCATGATCAGCCACGTGATCAGTGCATGATCTGTCACAAGATTAGTGCATGATCATCCACGTGATCAGTGCACGGGCAGTCATGTGATCAGTGCATGATTAGTCACGTGATCAGTGCATGATCAGCCACGTGATCAGTGCATGATCAGCCACGTGATCAGTGCATGATCAGCCACGTGATCAGTGCATGATCAGCCACGTGATCAGTGCATGATCAGCCACGTGATCAGTGCATGATCAGCCACGTGATCAGTGCATGATCAGCCACGTGATCAGTGCATGATCAGTCACGACCAGTACATGGTAGCTACGTGATCATTGCATGATCAGCCACGTGATCAGTGCATGATAGCCACGTGATCAGTGCATGATCAGTCATGTGATACGTGCGTGATCAGCCACGTGATCAGTGCATGATATCCACGTGATCAGTGCATGACAGCCACGTGATCAGTGCATGAGAGCCACGGGATCAGTGCATGATCAGTCACGTGATACATGTGTGATCAGCCACGTGATCAGTGCATGATGAGCCACGTGATCAGTGCAGGATCAATTACGTGATCAGTGCATGATCAGTCACGTGACCAGTACATGGTTGCTACGTGATCGCTGCATGATCAGCCACGTGAGCAGAGCATGATAGCCACGTGGTCAGTGCATGATCAGTCACGTGATCAGTACATGATCAGTCACGTGAACAGTGCATGATCATTTACGTGATCTTTGCATGATCAGTCACGCTACCAGTATATGGTTGCTACGCGGATCATTCCATGACGAGCCACGTGAGCAGTGCATGATAGCCACGTGATGTGTGCATGAGTTACGTGAGCAGAGTATGATCAGCCACGTGATCAGTGCATGAGTGCCACGGATCAGTGCATGATATGTCACGTGACAGGTGTGTGATCAGCCACGTGAACAGTGCATGTTCAGCCACGTGATCAGTGCATGGTCAGACACGTGATCAGTGCATGATCAGCCACGTGATCAGTGCATGATATCCAAGTGATCAGTGCATGATCATCACGTGATCAGTGTATGATCAGCCACGTGAACAGTGCATGCTCAGTCACGTGATCTGGGCCTGCTGAGCTGCGTGATTACTGTCTGCTCATCTGCTTGACAATTGCCAGCTGAGCTGCACGATTCCTGCCTGTCATCTGCTTGACAATTGCCAGCTGTGCTGCGTAATTCCTGCCTGCTCAGCTGCTTGATTATTGCCAGCTGAGCAGCATGATTCCTCACACCTGAGTTCCATGATTATTGCCTGCTGACTGTTTGATTCGTGCCTACTCAGCTCTTTGTTTATTGCCTCCAGAGGCACATAATCAGTGTATGATAGCAAACATGATCAGCGCATGATCAGTCACATGATCAGCGCCATTAAGTCACGTGATCACTACATGATAGTCATGTGATCAGTCCATGCTCAGTCACGGTATCAGTGCATGATCAGCCACGTGATCAGTGCATGATCTGTCACAAGATTAGTGTATGATCATCCACGTGATCAGTGCACGGGCAGTCATGTGATCAGTGCATGATATAGACGTGAACAGTGCATGATCAGTCTCGTGATCAGTGCATGATAGCCACGTGATCAGTGCATGATCAGTCACCTGATGGGTGTATGATCATTCACGTGACCTGTACATGGTAGCTACATGATCATTGCATGATCAGCCACGTGAGTAGTTCATGATAGCCACGTGATCACTGCATGATCAGTCACGTGATCAGTGCATGATCAGTCATGTGACCAGTACATGGTAGCTGCGTGATCATGGCATGATCAGCCACGTGAGCAGTGCATGATAGCCACGTGATCAGTGCATGATCAGACACGAGATCAGTGCATGATCAGTCACGTGATCAGTGCATGATCAGCCACGTGATCAGTGCATGACCAGGCACGTGATCAGTGTATGTCCAGCCAAGTGATCAGTGCATGATAGCCACGTGATCAGTGCATGATCAGTCACGTGATCAGTGCATGATCAGTTATGTGATCAGTGCATGATCAGCCACGTGATCAGTGCATGATCAGCCACATGATCAGTGCATGATCAATTACGTGATCAGTGCATGATCAGTCACGTGACCAGTACATGGTAGCTACGCGATCATTGCCTGATCAGCCACGTGATCAGTGCATGATAGCCACGTGATCAGTGCATGATAGCCACGTGATCAGTGCATGATCAGTCATGTGATACGCAGGTGATCAGCCACGTGATCAGTGCATGATATCCACGTGATCAGTGCATGACAGCCACGTGATCAGTGCATGAGAGCCACGGGATCAGTGCATGATCAGTCACGCGGATACATGTGTGATCAGCCACGTGATCAGTGCATGATGAGCCACGTGATCAGTGCAGGATCAATTACGTGATCAGTGCATGATCAGTCACGTGACCAGTACATGGTTGCTACGTGATCGCTGCATGATCAGCCACGTGAGCAGAGCATGATAGCCACGTGGTCAGTGCATGATCAGTCACGTGATCAGTACATGATCAGTCACGTGAACAGTGCATGATCATTTACGTGATCTTTGCATGATCAGTCACGTTACCAGTATATGGTTGCTACGTGATCATTCCATGACGAGCCACGTGAGCAGTGCATGATAGCCACGTGATGTGTGCATGAGTTACGTGAGCAGAGTATGATCAGCCACGTGATCAGTGCATGAGTGCCACGTGATCAGTGCATGATATGTCACGGACAGGTGTGTGATCAGCCACGTGAACAGTGCATGTTCAGCCACGTGATCAGTGCATGATAGCCACGTGATCAGTGCATGATCAGTTACGTGAGCAGTGTATGATCAGCCACGTGATCAGTGCATGGTCAGACACGTGAACAGTGTATGATCAGCCACGTGATCAGTGCATGATATCCAAGTGATCAGTGCATGATCATCACGTGATCAGTGTATGATCAGCCACGTGAACAGTGCATGCTCAGTCACGTGATCTGGGCCTGCTGAGCTGCGTGATTACTGTCTGCTCATCTGCTTGACAATTGCCAGCTGAGCTGCACGATTCCTGCCTGTCATCTGCTTGACAATTGCCAGCTGTGCTGCGTAATTCCTGCCTGCTCAGCTGCTTGATTATTGCCAGCTGAGCAGCATGATTCCTCACACCTGAGTTCCATGATTATTGCCTGCTGACTGTTTGATTCGTGCCTACTCAGCTCTTTGTTTATTGCCTCCAGAGGCACATGATCAGTGTATGATAGCAAACATGATCAGCGCATGATCAGTCACATGATCAGCGCCATTAAGTCACGTGATCACTACATGATAGTCATGTGATCAGTCCATGCTCAGTCACGGTATCAGTGCATGATCAGCCACGTGATCAGTGCATGATCTGTCACAAGATTAGTGTATGATCATCCACGTGATCAGTGCACGGCAGTCATGTGATCAGTGCATGATATAGACGGAACAGTGCATGATCAGTCTCGTGATCAGTGCATGATAGCCACGTGATCAGTGCATGATCAGTCACCTGATGGGTGTATGATCATTCACGTGACCTGTACATGGTAGCTACATGATCATTGCATGATCAGCCACGTGAGTAGTTCATGATAGCCACGTGATCACTGCATGATCAGTCACGTGATCAGTGCATGATCAGTCATGTGACCAGTACATGGTAGCTGCGTGATCATGGCATGATCAGCCACGTGAGCAGTGCATGATAGCCACGTGATCAGTGCATGATCAGACACGTGATCAGTGCATGATCAGTCACGTGATCAGTGCATGATCAGCCACGTGATCAGTGCATGATCAGTCACGTGATCAGTGCATGACCAGCCACGTGATCAGTGCATGATAGCGACGCGATCAGTGCATGATCAGCCACGATCAGTGCATGATAGCCACGTGATCAGTGCATGATCAGCACGTGATCAGTGCATGATCAGCCACGTGATCAGTGCATGATAGCCACGCGATCAGTGCATGATCAGCCACGTGATCAGTGCATGATAGCCACGTGATCAGTGCATGATCAGCCACGTGATCAGTGCATGATCAGCCACGTGATCAGTGCATGATCAGCCACGTGATCAGTGCATGTCAGCCACGTGATCAGTGCATGATCAGCCGCGGATCAGTGCATGATCAGCCACGCGGATCAGTGCATGATAGCCACGTGATCAGTGCATGATCAGCCACGTGATCAGTGCATGATCAGTTACGTGATCAGTGCATGATCAGCCACGTGATCAGTGCATGATCAGCCACGTGATCAGTGCATGATCAATTACGTGATCAGTGCATGATCAGTCACGTGACCAGTACATGGTAGCCACGTGATCATTGCCTGATCAGCCACGTGATCAGTGCATGATAGCCACGTGATCAGTGCATGATAGCCACGTGATCAGTGCATGATCAGTCACGTGATACAGTGTGATCAGCCACGTGATCAGTGCATGATATCCACGTGATCAGTGCATGACAGCCACGTGATCAGTGCATGAGAGCCACGGGATCAGTGCATGATCAGTCACGTGATACAGTGTGTGATCAGCCACGTGATCAGTGCATGATGAGCCACGTGATCAGTGCAGGATCAATTACGTGATCAGTGCATGATCAGACACGTGACCAGTACATGTGAGCTACGTGATCGTTGCATGATCAGCCACGTGAGCAGAGCATGATAGCCACGTGGTCAGTGCATGATCAGTCACGTGATCAGTACATGATCAGTCACGTGAACAGTGCATGATCATTTACGTGATCTTTGCATGATCAGTCACGTTACCAGTATATGGTTACGTGGATCATTCCATGACGAGCCACGTGAGCAGTGCATGATAGCCACGTGATGTGTGCATGAGTTACGTGAGCAGAGTATGATCAGCCACGTGATCAGTGCATGAGTGCCACGTGATCAGTGCATGATATGTCACGTGACAGGTGTGTGATCAGCCACGTGAACAGTGCATGTTCAGCCACGTGATCAGTGCATGATAGCCACGTGATCAGTGCATGATCAGTTACGTGAGCAGTGTATGATCAGCCACGTGATCAGTGCATGGTCAGACACGTGAACAGTGTATGATCAGCCACGTGATCAGTGCATGATATCCAAGTGATCAGTGCATGATCATCACGTGATCAGTGTATGATCAGCCACGTGAACAGTGCATGCTCAGTCACGTGATCTGGGCCTGCTGAGCTGCGTGATTACTGTCTGCTCATCTGCTTGACAATTGCCAGCTGAGCTGCACGATTCCTGCCTGCTCAGCTGCTTGATTATTGCCAGCTGAGCAGCATGATTCCTCACACCTGAGTTCCATGATTATTGCCTGCTGACTGTTTGATTCGTGCCTACTCAGCTCTTTGTTTATTGCCTCCAGAGGCACATGATCAGTGTATGATAGCAAACATGATCAGCGCATGATCAGTCACATGATCAGCGCCATTAAGTCACGTGATCACTACATGATAGTCATGTGATCAGTCCATGCTCAGTCACGGTATCAGTGCATGATCAGCCACGTGATCAGTGCATGATCTGTCACAAGATTAGTGTATGATCATCCACGTGATCAGTGCACGGCAGTCATGTGATCAGTGCATGATATAGACGTGAACAGTGCATGATCAGTCTCGTGATCAGTGCATGATAGCCACGTGATCAGTGCATGATCAGTCACCTGATGGGTGTATGATCATTCACGTGACCTGTACATGGTAGCTACATGATCATTGCATGATCAGCCACGTGAGTAGTTCATGATAGCCACGTGATCACTGCATGATCAGTCACGTGATCAGTGCATGATCAGTCATGTGACCAGTACATGGTAGCTGCGTGATCATGGCATGATCAGCCACGCGAGCAGTGCATGATAGCCACGTGATCAGTGCATGATCAGACACGAGATCAGTGCATGATCAGTCACGTGATCAGTGCATGATCAGCCACGTGATCAGTGCATGACCAGGCACGCGGATCAGTGTATGTGTCCAGCCAAGTGATCAGTGCATGATAGCCACGTGATCAGTGCATGATCAGTCACGTGATCAGTGCATGATCAGTTACGTGATCAGTGCATGATCAGCCACGTGATCAGTGCATGATCAGCCACATGATCAGTGCATGATCAATTACGTGATCAGTGCATGATCAGTCACGTGACCAGTACATGGTAGCCACGTGATCATTGCCTGATAAGCCACGTGATCAGTGCATGATAGCCACGTGATCAGTGCATGATCAGTCACGTGATACGTGTGTGATCAGCCACGTGATCAGTGCATGATATCCACGTGATCAGTGCATGATCAGCCACGTGATCAGTGCATGAGAGCCACGTGATCAGTGCATGATCAGTCACGTGATACATGTGTGATCAGCCACGTGATCAGTGCATGATGAGCCACGTGATCAGTGCATGATCA